>NW_024470063.1:600000-819047 GCF_000721775.1 Aureobasidium melanogenum CBS 110374
TGATCGAGCCCATGTACATTTTCAGCAACCCTGCCAGCACTCCAACCACCCGCATGCGCTACGTCCTGTCATACCTTGCCGCTGGTCATTTCTTGGGTGCTGAACCTATCGTCATGCACGCCTATAACATGGCTTTGCGTATTCTTGGCTTCAACGAGCTCGAGACTGTTTTGTTCTTCGCTGCATGTGGCTGGTGCCTCACTGAGAATTGTTTGTATGGTCCCTACGCCGACCAAATTGTCTACCAGGCTCTGTACATGGTTGTCTCAAGTATGAACGCAGACTTTGTCTTTGACGCCTCGGCTCCTGAGTTCGCTTCTGTTCCTCGCCTCCCTATCAGCTACAACTCGACCTCAACATCTCAATCTCGTCCCGACTCACGATCTTCCTCTGTCTTCGCTTCATCAGACGCCCAGTCCGGACAGCGTACCATGTCAAGCATCCGTTTCGGCTCAGCAACCCCTAGCAGTTCGGACACTTCCTCGCCCAACTACCTCCTGTCATCTGCACTTCTGTCTTTGTCTTTCGACGCTCTGAAGATTGTACTGGAGCACGATCAGCTCGTGGCAAACTTGGGTTTCGATACATTGCTTTCCATCGCTGGCGAGATCGTGCGCGAGCGCGAGCGTCGTCGCGTCGATGCCTGCAACTCACTGCATGACCAGAAGAAGACCCCTGAAGGAGTTCTTCTTGTTGGAGAGTCGGTGGGTCGCGATGTGACCGGCACACGCCTTCAGCTTCACGCAACACGCCTTGGTTGATATCTTACAACATCAACCTTGCTTATGGAACGCTTTAACGAGACTCTGTTTTTTCTACATTTCTTTTCTTCTTCTGTACTTTTTTTTTTTGCTCTTTCCTTATTTACGTTCCTCCTTCTGCAGAGGAGCTCTTGGGTTAATTAGAGCGCTGGCAACATGGGAAGAACAACAACACAAAAAGCGAGACAACATATGCGGACACCATTGCTGCTTTTGCTCGCGCTTTTTCTTTTCTCTTAATATGTTTCTTTTCAGCGTGGCATTCTATTGGCATGGCGAAGGTGCTCAAAAATGGGAACACAAAAAGGGGAACCACGCAATTCAAAAATGATACCAAATTCAATTTTTCTCTCACAATACAAAGAACCAGTTCAAAAGTCATTCATCTTCTCGTTGTTCTCCTTGCTATTTGTGGATTCTGTATTGTTGGTGTAGAGCTTGTGATTGAACAAGTCTCTTCACCTCCTGTATAAGGTTCTAGCGAATTGCTCTTCCATCTTGAAAACGGCACAATCACACTGAATGATCCAATACATAAGAAAGGAGTTTCGTACCTATTTAGACAAATGACTGAACGAAAAGAAAGAAGCAAGTCATTACCCATCACTTATCATCCTGTAAGCATTACCACCGAACCCCCAAACCCAAGGCCCTTCGCGTATTCGTCGTAACATTCGTGTTTCGCATCCTCATGTCCCTTCACCTCCATATCCTCCCTAAGCACATACCCAAATCATCACGACTCCAAAATCTTCTTGGCCCTCATCGCAGCAGCATTATCAGGACCTCCCACAGCAGCTCTATGCATAGCAGCCGCATACGCCTTGGCATTCGCAATTTTGATTTCTTCTTCGTCTGATTCTGCTTCTGCTTCCACTTGAGCTGTTTCTTGTTTTTCGTCGATGTTGAAATCGTTCTCTTGTGGTGCTGGCTTTTCGTCTGCGCCTTCGTCTTCCGAGGCAGAGGTTTCGACTTCAGAGGCATTGGCGGACGCTTTTGCAGATTCGGATTCGCGGAGCATGCGGACTTGTTTGCCGCGTTTGTGGCAGTACCAGAAGACGAAGAGGAGGACTGTTGTTTTGTTAGCAACAAATCCAGAGGAAGGGAGGGAAGGAAGGAGTAGACTTACTGAACACAGCCAAACTCATAACCACATTGGTACCAGTGACGAATGCTGGGAATCTAACCTTGAGGAAGTTGACGATGTTGGTCAACATACTCGTGACCGTTCCTTTGGAAGAAGCCAAATCCTTGATGTTTGGGACTTTTCTCTTCTGCTTTTTGTTCTTGAGGTAAGGGTTTGCTGCTGAGGCTGAGGCTGAGGAAGAAGCAGTGCTGGCAGCTTCCATCTGTTTCTTGAGGTCATTGCCAGGTTTGTCTCCGGCCATTGCCATGATTTCTGGTCCCATCGATGAAGCAAATTTAGCAGGCAAAGACTTTACCAGTGTCTGCACAAAAGGAGGCATATTTTTGAACATCTGCTCGAGATGTTTTTCATTCTCTTTGAGCAGGGTTTCGAGGTCTTCCCATGCTGTGGGTGCGCCATTGACAATGTCTTTGAGGATCAAGGTGAATTCAGAGTAGAGGCGTTGGGACTGGTCGCTGAAACTGAAGACGCGGTTGTTGATGGCGGAGAGATTGAGGCGGTCGAGTAGGACGGAGACTTCGCGTTCGTCTTGTTCTTTGGACTCTGGCGACTGAGCCTTTGCCGCTGCTTCGGCTGTGTCTTGCGCTTTTGTGTTGCCGAGGCCGAAAGTGGGGACTGAAGGGATGTAGGATGCCCAGGTGCGTTGGGTGGGTTCGGTGGGCTTGTCGTCTTTTGAGTCTGTGGTTTGAGACTTGGGGTCGTCAGTCTCCTCCTTTGGTGTAGAGTCATCAGTCTCCTCTTTGGTTTTGGAGTCGTCAGTCTCCTCCTTTAGTTCGGACTTAGGCTCTTGAGGTGCATCATCGGCTTCCTTGGCTGCAGGTTGCGATGTTGTTGTCAAGTCATTGATGGGCTCGTCCTTGGTCTTTTGGGCAGTATCTTTTGCGGCCTCATCCTCAGTCTCTTGGGCAGTCTCCTTTGTGGTCTCGGCCAGCTCTTCGACCTTATCCGCAGCGTCGTTCTTCTCGTCCTGAGTAGATGTCTCCGAAGGCTTCTCTGAGGCGACATCCTTCTCTTCCGTAGCAGGCGCTACCTCCTTCTCCTCTGGCTTAGCATTTCCCTTACCGCCCCTCAACGAGGCGAGAGAAGGGACTGAAGGCACACCGACACTAGGAATATAACTCGCCCACGTCCTCTTCTCTTTCTCCTCACCAGGACTTGCCGGCAAGATCATCTCAGCAGCTTCCTTTTGCGTCTCATCTGCTTTCTTCTCGTTGCCTTCATCATCAATCACTGTAGGCTCGATGGTGGGCAGTGGAGGGGCAGGAGCCTCTTGACTAGTAATCCTTTGCAGAAACTGTTCGTCATCGTCATTGAGAACAGGGTTCTGAGGGTTGGTTTTCTCCAGCGCTTCTTTATTCTTGCGAGCTCGGGTCCAAGAGAGGACGTCAAAGTATGAAGACATGTTGATTGTTTGCATGTACTGAGAAATGTTTCAGATGTAGACACAAAAAACGATCAGTAGGATTCTTAGGAAAAGTTGGTAGTGATATTTAATATTTTCTAGAGGGGTCATGGGTGGTTGTTTCGAAGTTGGTCACTATGCCGTGTTGGCTGTGGCGCAAGCTGTCAAGGGTGTGACGTCGGCGGGGCGTTTGCATGTGATACTGTACAGCCGCAAGTCTCGACCCAACCTCCTCCCGTCCCTCCTTCCTCGACGACTGGCTGAAATGTCATCGAGAAAGACGTATCAGAATTTGCTGATGAATCCTTTCTTCTGTCTTTCGCTCAACTCAATATCCCTTTCCAGATCCTGACTAGATCAAGTCACTTTAGCATTCCACTTCTGACCACAAACGCCAAGCATATCGTTTAGACCAGGAGTCCTGTTTCTTGAGGGTTGTAGATGGAATAAAAGACTGCTCGTCCAAGATGGCTCAGAGGGACCCTTCTAAGCTGGCAGGTCCAAAGAGAGTCTAGAAGCAAAGGACCTCTTCCATCCAACATCGAGACACGACACCAAATGCAGGCCAGGAAAAGTTATTTCAAGACGATAATGTGACTCTTTTTGTAGATGCAAAATCATAACTAAAAAGGACATCCAAATCAGAGAATCAATAAGACAAAACACATAAAAACCTCAGATCATGCCTCTTCTGTCATCAGCAGCAGAAGCACTAGATGAACCAGCAGCATCCGGTCGTCTAAACGGATGCGCCTCAGTATTCAAAACCCATTCATCAAGACTAATAACCCCCTCCTCTTCAAACAGCAGATAGAAATACTTCAACGTCTCCGCCAGCCAGAAACTCTCTTCACTGTCCTCTTGCGTAGGGAGAGTTTTCGTGACATCGTCGATTGCAGAAGCGCCATAAGTTGCATAAGTATACTTTTGCACTGCGAGGAACATTTGCCAGCCGACTTCGCGCCAATGAGGTGAGCCGGTGATGCGATACATGTAAAATACTGATTCGATGGCTTCGGGACGGAGGATGTATTTGCGGCTGAGGAGGCGTGTCATTCCTGTAGGAAGGCGTTCTTCAGAGATACGTGCGAGGACAAATTCTTCGTGGGAGGGTGGGGTGGGAGGGACGTATTCGATCACAGTTTCTTCTTTAGGTGTGGCCATGTCGAGTTCAGGGACGCTGTTGGGAACTGCAGGGGCAGGAACGTGTGGGACTGTTGCAGCAGGGCCATCTAAGTCTCTCTTATTGACTTGAGGTGCATTCCGAGATCCTGCTAATGATGTCGGAAGGGTTGTTGGGGGAACGTAGACTTTGGTGCGAGATTCGGCGTATGGATCCAGATCTTCCCAGTATTTGGTTTCGTTCCATTTGCAGTCTGTCATGCTTTCGCACTGCGAGACCAAGAAGTGTTCAGGCATAATGCCAGTGGCTGTGGCGTTGTAAGCCCACACACAGCCTTCAGTCAATTTGGCACCTATTTCGAGATCTTCCTCGCGACCAAATATCTTGGCTGCCATGGCGTACATGCCGCCAGCGAAGCAAGAAAGGTGAGCGCCTTCTGGTTTGAGGGTGCCTTCTACAGAGCCTTCTTTGGTGGGTGGCTGGGCCCGGTACTCGCCTACGAACAGGATGTCTGCGTCTTGGGGAGTCATGGGCCGGAACAAGAGATGCTTGGTAACAGCATCAATGGACTGCTCGTACAGTGTCTGGTACTTCTTCTCCAAGCCACCGAGCAGTAGATACTGCTTAGGGAAGTACTCGTACAAAGAGTCAGCCATGCCACCGATGGTGAATGTCTCATAGCCACCAGAGCCGCTGGAAGCCAGCCCACGAGGGATACACACGTCTTGTTGGAGAGTGTGCATCCTGGCTTCGGTTTCTTCTTGGAAGACATCTTCTGCAGCCTTTGCCTTTTGGTTTTCAAGATCACCTAGTTGGCGTTTGTTAAGATTTGCGTTCCTGCTATTCAGAACAGCGGCCTTTGCCTGAGGACTATCGAGATCACCTTCAGTCAAAGGATCATCCCAGCCAATGATCTTGCCCATTCCACCAGCAGAGGATGCACCCGCTTGCGAACCACCAGCGTTGATAGACTGAGAGGGGTTGTCCTTTGCCCGACGATTGTCAAGATCGCCTTCAGTCAAAGGATCACCCCAACCAGTGATCTTGCCCACTCCACCGCCTGAGGAAGAGCCAACTTGTGGTTTACTAGCGTCCACGGGCTGAGAGGACCCGTCTTTTTCGGTAGAGGGGCCAGTTCGTGTGCCTTGACCCTGGGTCACTGGACGCTGAGGAATGACAGGCTTACCATCGCCTACTGCGACATCGCCACCTTTTCCAGCTTCATGAGAATAGGTAGACTTGATCTGAGCAGGTTTCTCGCAACCAGAAGCATCAATATGAACAGGGAACAAACCGGGCATAAATGTCGCATTGGCACCAGAAGCGCTCTGCCACTCAAGGAAGGCATCGGTAATGCGATCAATAGCATCGTAATACTTGGGCTCCTTCGTCAATTGGGCAAGACGAGTGAATTCAACACTGAGAGAACCAATCTCAGCCAAGACGACGTGTGTACCAGCGCGATGAGGCTGAGAAGCAAAAGTCGGCATCCAGCGGTAGAAAGTGACAGGCATCCTGTTAGGGGTATCGAAAGCACCCATCAAGACTTCAGCGAGCTCGACGGCCTTGTCCAGCAGAACCTTGTATTGCCCACCGCTCAAGTCATAAGCCGAGAGCATACCACCAAGGTAGCGAATGGTAGTCTCGAAAAGAGGGATGTCTTTTCTCTGAGAAGTGGTGAAGTCAATCTCGCCGACGGCCCTAACGGCATCATCAAATTCATCCTTAAGGCCAACAATCCACAGTGTATCCAATGAATCGACCAGAGTGGCAGCCCATCCACAGAAGGGATCGCGAGCACCACCCGAGACGGGTCGTACTTCATCTCTCATCCAAGCTTTTGATCTGTATCCGCTCCAAGCATGCGAGACTGCACCCTCAATAATCTTCAGCTTCTTCTCTCTATCAGCCTTTTCGGCAGACGACTCTTTCTTGAAGTCGTGCTGGATACGAGGAATAGCCTTGGGAGTACCAGTGGGTAGTTGGATGGTTGATGAAACGGGGAAATGCTCAGGCATCTTAGACCAGTGTATGGTAGGGAAATTGACCTTGCCTTGACTGATTGGAGGTATCTCAATTCTGCCTTCACCAATCTCGGTCATATCGTCCAGCTCGTGTACAGGCAAGATGGCAGCAGCATCTTGAGGTTTGGTTCGAATGTGCGACTGTGTTGCGACGGCGGCGGACGAGGTGGTCGAGGAAGAGAGGGGAGTAGACGCCTCCTGAGTCGAGGGGATAGGCGCTTGAGCAAGGCTTGAAATGGTAGAAGCAGCTGGTTTGGTGGTCGGAAGCGGCGGTAGAGCACCAAGAATATCCTCTTTCGTAGGTTCGTCAGGTTTGTCGGGTTTGATCAGGTCAAGACCAGCTTGAGCCTTCTCTTTGGCGGCAGCTGCAGCATCATTGCCAGCCTGCTTCAACGCGCCTGCGCCAATGGCTGAAGGTAGGTCTATACTGCCATGTCCTATGAAGTAATATGTGGCCAAGATGGCAATGACAGTAAAGGCAATAAAAGCCCTGTAACGTCTATACCGAATCATGGCAGGCGGCTATATGCTCATCCAGATATTGGAGCGGTCGTGTGACTTAACTCCGAGAGAAGACGGGGAAGAATAAGCTGCCCTGTGGGTCCGCTCGCTGATCCAAGGAGAGCCCTAACGGCCAGGAAAGGGAAAGAAAGATAGAAATAGGGACGCGGCAAATGTCAGCTGGAGTTATGTAAAGGAGCGCAGGTACAAAGCGACAGCAGTGTCCTCGAGTTTTGGAATTGAAAGTGATGGCACTCTTGGCTGCTATTGCCGGTACTCCTTTGCCAAGCGCGTATTCATGCCTCCGCGGCATCAAATGTGGGTTTCGAGGGGCTCCATTTCATACAATACTGTACATTCGTGCAACACTGCTTGTGACTACGAATGCCGTCTTGGAGATTAGCTTGCAATGACTAGTCTTTTCAACATTGGGACCACGTTCATCTGCTGAAGCCTGGTCTTCGTTCGTGATGCAGAATAACCCAGTCTTTCATCTTCTCGCCATGAGTGGCTGGCTGAGATCAAACTTTCAAGTTTCACCTCTGCTGATTCTGATGCGTCTTTTGGAACATACGAAATGCTGCGACTCGGCGCATTATGCCATGATCGTCATGATTACTTTTTATCTGACTTGACTTTTGTTCCTTACTCCATCTGCTCTCCACCAGGACCGGGTGCTCTACCCATTTGTCTTGCCTTGAGCATCTCATCGCACAGTAGTAGGTTTGATGCGATACCAGCGGCTGAGGCAATGCAGTTACGGAGCACTCGGAATGAATCGTACACGCCTTCTTGTGTGGGATCCATGGGCTCGCCAGTCGTCAGGTTCAGACCGACAATGTTGCCCTCTGCTTGCTCATCTTGCAGAGCGGCGACTAAATCACAATCAGTATACGTGTAATCAATTGTGGATTGTCGAAACTTACTTGAGTCTTGTACGTCGTGCCCAGAGTTTGCGGCAAGAGTCTTAGGAATAACAAGAAGGGCATCGGCAAATGCATCAACACCCCACTTGGCCTTGCCCTTGACTGTCTTGCGGAATGCCTCGCTGTTCAGGTGTGCGTGTGCAGCAATCTGGAAGGCACCACCACCCGGTACGACGCTACCATCGACAATCATGTTGTAGACACTGCGGAGACCGTCACGGACGGCGTCCTTGATCTGGGCAATTGTGTGTGCGTTAGGTCCCTTGATCAGAAGAGTGACCGACTTGGGCTCCTTGACATCCTCGATAAAGGTGTACTTCTCCTCGCCGAGCTGGTGTTCGTAGACAGTTCCAGCGTAACCGAGAACATCGGGTGACAAGTCGTCGACACTGTTTTGAGCAATACCACCGCAGATGAGCTGCAATCTCTCCATGTTTCTTCTCTTTGCGCGGCGAAGAGCGAAAATGCCGTTCTTGACCAGAACATCCAAACTCAAGGGGTCAATACCCTTCTGGTTGATAATGACAAAGCCCTTGGTGCCATCGGTACCGCAAACCTCCTTCTTCAGCTCGACAATTTTGCGCAACTTCTCGTCAACGAATCTGCGCTCACTCTCGACCAACTTTTCTCTTTGTTCGGCGCTCGAGTAATAGAAGCCAGAGTTGATCTCGGACTTCTCGTATTCCAGACTGACGTTGAGAGTGAGGATGAAAGCGTTCTCGACACGCTTGGGCATATCGGGGTGTCTGGCGCCGTGGTCGAGGGCGAGACCACGGATAAGTTGTGTGTCGGCAGCGGTACGATGTTGCATGGTCATAATCTCAACCATGTGCAAGTCGGGCTTAGCAGGGGCGTTGTAGATGGCGAGGACAGCGTCAACGATATCAGGGGTGAGTTGCTCGGCCAAGGTGGCATTGATCTTTGTGGACAGCGAGGTGCGGGCAACGGAGAGGAGCAGTTCACGGTCGACATCGCGGTCAAGCTTGAATTGGTCAAGGAACTTGAGGGTCTCGGTCTTTGCAAGGTCGTAACCGTCGGTGATGACTCTGGGGTGGAGGCCTTCGGAGATGTAGCGTTGAGCCTGCTTGAGAAGCTCGCCGATGAGGATGACAGCAGAGGTAGTACCGTCACCAGTGATGTCGTCTTGTGCAGTGGCGGCGCGGGCAATCATGACAGCGGTAGGGTTCTGGATCTGCATCTCGCGCAGCAAGACACTGCCATCCTTGGTAAGCTTGATGCCGCCAGCGCCATCGACCAGCATTTTCAGGGTGCCCGAAGGACCCAAGTTGGAGGCAAGAACACCCTGGAGACCTTCACCAGCAGCAATGTTGACACTCAAGGCCTCACCACGGCGCTGTACACGACTTGTCAGTGATTGTTTGGTGGGCGCATAATAATTATTTGGCTGGACGCACCCTTGATTCGGCCTTGGGGTTGAGGAGTTGGGCTGCAGACATGATGGCGATGTGTGAATACGACTTCGCCTAGAATCTGACAAGAACCCTGTTGATTAAGCAGAGTATAGGAGCTGGCAGTAACAAGTCACTGTCTATTGATTGTCCGCAGCATACAACTTTCTCGTCTCGCGGAGGAGCCCTCAGCCCTACGGCACCGCAAGCTCGAATGCTTGGCATTTTCTCTCTCTCGAATTTTGGCTCCAGCTTTTTTCTTCCGCAGTAAAGTGTCAACCCGACGAGACCTTTGCGCCGCCCTATATTGAATAGACAACCAGATTCCGGCGCCATGTCTGTCGACTACCTTTTGCACGAGTCCGGTGTGGGCTATGCCATCTTCAAGGTCCGCATGCAGGCCGACTCGGTCGGTCAGCGCCTCAAGGAAGTCCAGGAGCAGTCGCAGGACCTCGCCAAGTTCGGTATTGCATTCTGTATATCGTAAATGTGTTTGCGCAATCCTCCTAATACCTCCCAGGCAAGATGGTCGAGCTCGTCTCCTTCGCTCCTTTCCAGGGCGCCGCCCAGGCTCTCGAGAACGCTAACCTCGTCTCCGAGGGCATCATGTCCGACTACCTGAAGACCGTCCTCGAGGCCAACATGCCCAAGGCCAGCAAGAAGAACAAGACCGTCCTCGGTGTTACCGACAGAGGTCTTGCTGGAAGCATCAAGGCTGGATTCCCCTCGCTCGAGTGCGAGACCTCTGAGACTTCCGAAGTCTGCGCCGACCTCCTCCGTGGTTTGAGACTTCACGCCGAGAAGCTCCTCAAGCAGCTCCAGACCGGCGATGTCGACCGTGCCCAGCTTGGTCTTGGTCACGCCTACTCGCGTGCCAAGGTCAAGTTCAGCGTCCAGAAGAACGACAACCACATTATCCAGGCTATTGCTACCATCGACCACCTCGACAAGGCCGTCAACCTCTTCTCCATGCGTGTCCGTGAATGGTACGGCTGGCACTTCCCCGAGCTGGTCAAGATTGTCTCTGACAACACAAAATACGCCCAGCTCGCTCTTTTGATCAAGGACAAGAAGACTCTCACCGAGGACAACATCCACGACATTGCCGCCATTGTCGACGATGACGAGGCTGTTGCCCGCAGCATCATCGACGCCGCAAAGGTCTCCATGGGTCAGGACATCTCTGACGCTGACATGGAGAACGTTATGGCTTTCGCCGAGCGCGTCGTTTCTCTCAACAAGTACCGCAAGTCGGTTGGCAACTACCTCGTCTCCAAGATGAGCATTGTCGCTCCCAACTTGGCTGCTCTCATCGGCGAGACTGTCGGTGCTCGTCTTATCTCCAAGGCTGGTTCCTTGACCAACCTCGCAAAGTACCCCGCCTCTACTGTCCAGATTCTCGGTGCCGAGAAGGCCCTCTTCAGAGCTCTCAAGACCAAGGGCAACACCCCCAAGTTCGGTATCATCTACCACTCTTCCTTCATCGGCCGTGCTGGAGCCAAGAACAAGGGTCGTATCTCTCGTTTCCTTGCCAACAAGACTTCGATCGCTTCAAGAATCGACAACTTCTCAGAGACTCCCACCACCAAGTTCGGTGAGGCTCTTAAGGCTCAGGTTGAGGAGAGACTGAACTTCTACGCCACTGGCGAGGCCCCCACCAAGAACGAGCAAGCAATGGTAAGCAATGGTCAATGATTATGTATACAATGCAACGTACTAACAACCCACTAGCAAGCCGCAATGAACGCTGTTCTTGGAGACATCAACGTCGAGGACCCCACCGCTGGCGCTGCCGAGGACGTCGAGATGGCTGACGGTGTCACTGCTGCCGCAACCGAACAGGCCGTCCGCAAGGAGAAGTCCAAGGAAGAGAAGAAGAAGGAAAAGAAGGAGAAGAAGAGAAAGTCAATGGGCGCCGACTCAGACGACGAAGCCGACAAGAAGGAGAAGAAGAAGAAGCGCAAGAGCGAGGGCGTCGACGGTGACAAGAAGGAGAAGAAGAAGTCAAGGAAGAGCATGTAGATTGGCTGAATTTCTCATAGAGCCATCTTGTCGGAGTAGCGGCGTCGTCGGCGTTGAAAGGATTTTGGGCCAAAGAGAGTGGGAAAGCATTATTCGTTACCATTGATTTTCCAAAAATGCCTCTTTTGCGGGTATGAGGCAGTTTGACTTAGCTGTACAAAACGCATGAATGATTTCCTTTTCAATTCAAGTTGCTTGAACTCCAGACAAAAAGTGACGCTTTGCTTGATCGTGACTTCTCTCTGAAATTGCTTGGCACTTCAACCTCGCTTGCCGATCTGCGAAAGTCCATTCGAAGAAAAACTCCATCGTCCTTACAAAATCTCATCCACTTATCTAGACATGGCTGATGCAAGTAAGAAGCGTGCCGCACCTTCAGGTGGTGCTGACAAGAGCGCCAAAAAGTCTAAGGTAAATCTCTGCATCTCACATTTTGATCATTCAAAGACTGATAGGGTGGTAGAAACAATGGCGTGTACCTCGTAAAGCCGATCAATACGCATCGCAGAAAGTGATCTTGCCAGGCGACCAAGGAATCTGGGCCACATGCGACAAAGGTAGAGAAGGCAAATGCACCGGTGAACTTCGTGATCTTTTCAATGAGGTACATAAAGATTCTTACGATTGGTTATTTATTGCGCTAACAGGATACAGTATGCCCAACTGCTGTACGGAGATGAACTGGCTGCAGAAGCTGGTGCTGCCGGCTCTGACGATGAGGGTGATGGTGAAATCAACATCGAAGCTGAAATCCAGCAAGAACTCGCAGGCATGCGTAAGCCTCAAGAAAAACCTCTGTTCTGGTCAATAAAGCTGGATGTTCAGTGCGGTAAGTAAACCTGCTCCACAAGTCATTGCCCTACTAATACTGGTTTCAGTGATCTTCTTCAAGACCAGGGCACCTGTTGAGCCTGTTTCATTTGTACGAAGAATATGCGAAGATGCGGCCAAAAAAAACGCTCCCAAGCGTACCAGATTCTGCAACCGTCTTACACCGATGACTTTGATGGGCAAGGCGACCGAAGATGGTCTGGAGAAGACAGCCAAGCAGGTCCTCGCGCCTCACTTCCACACAGAACCGCGTGTGCCAACAAAGGTGAGTTTTTCTGCTTGCGCGTGATCTTCATGAATCTTGATGAATCTTCTAGTTCGCCATCCGTCCCACAATCCGCAACCACACCGTCATGAAGCGGATGGATATCATCCAGAAGGTTGCGTCCACGGTTGGCCCGGGACATCAAGTCGATCTCAAGAACCCAGACGTTCTCATTCTGGTCGAGATCTACACTGTAAGTTGACTGGGCGTCTTTTGTTGTGTCACGTATACTTAACTTTGGCAGAGCATCTGCGGTATCAGCGTAGTCCCCAACGACTACGAGACCCTGAAGCGATACAACCTGGCCGAGATCTTCGAGCCTTCTCCTAAAGAGCAACCTAAAAAGAAGGTCGAGGCTCAAAAAGAACAGCCTGTGGAGATTGCTCAATCGGAGCCAGATGAGAAGAACGAGACAGACGTTGTCAAAGAGGAGATTGACATACCAGCCGGCGAAGCAGAGAGCGAAACTGCAGCCGCACCTGCAAAGGACACAGCTGATGAGGCTTGAGCACGACGACAGCCTAGGAGAATAAACACCCCACAAACAGATTTTCTGACTCCAATACTCTCACCTCTTGCTCACCGATGATGGAGATGCTCATCAAGCCACGATCTAATATCTCCGCATTGCACAGGAAAGTATGAGCAAGTCAGTCCCCTCTTCTCTTATCTATCGCAGCCCTCGCGCGCCTGGGCCCCTGGAGAACACATCCTTGCCGCCAAGCCAGCAGCTCGACGGTTCGTCACGCAGCTCTCTCGCTACTCTGTGCACGCACCTACCTGCTGCGCGGAGATGCTTTGGTTCTCCTGACTCTGCACCCGGAGAAGCAGATCCATAGAGTGGAGTTGACGACGTTGGTTGAGCTCTGGGACCATGCCTTAAGAGAGTCCGGAAAGACAATGCAGGCTTCAACAGATCTTTCTCTATGCTGTTTTTCCGCCATGCCACAGGATATGTCTCTGTGTCATTAGTGTCAATTTCAATAGGGTCTATGGAGTCACAATGCTTGCGAAGATGGTGTGCATATCCCTCCCCGAACGGATGGGACTTGCTTTTTGACCTGACCGCGTCGGCTTGCGTGCCGAGGACCGACTCACTCATGCCAATAGGATGTGAAAGGAATATACCCGAGACCAGAGAAAGTGTGCTGGTGACTTGTTTCTATCATCCAGTCGCTCGAGTGAGCCATGAGGTTCCGACACCACGCCTAAAGCGATACAGCTCAGCTTCCGCTTTCCCAAAGAGGGAATTCACGCAGTTAAGAACTATGGTATGTCCGACAAGAGTATTTCCGCGGGTACCCTGACAAGATATGGTTCATCTGGCATCGCGTTCTTCATCAGAAGTTATCAGAACGACTTGGCTACCGAGTTACTCCAGCATTGCAACGCTGCGTGTGGCTTTACGCCTAGAACCAGTCTTTTTGCGGATGGGAGAGACGGTAGGCCATAGTCCCTCAATGTCTACGTGTCGAGCCACTTCTCCTTGCCTTGATCAGATCTCTCGATGTGAATGAATCCTCCCTGCGTGATCTTAGGATCTACCTACATCATAGTATGCATACCAAGAGGCTCAAATTGGAACCAGAAGCAATTACCCTGCATTCTGACATGGTAGGCGCACTCTATATAGCATGGAGAACGTGGCATACTGCTATCAAGACATTCACATGTCAACGACTCTAAATGCAAAATGTACGAGACGATCAGCATAGATAGAGGTCTCGAGGCCGATGAAGCAGTTGGCTGTGATTGGCCAATTTCGACTACAGATAAGGGACGGCGGGAGCTAGCGGGAAGGTGCGTCAACGTCAAACGCAACGACACTGGTTCAACAGATTTCTGCTCTCAGCTCGCTTTACACATACGATGACTGTCGCAAAGGCAATCGTAATTGCCAGAGATAGAACAATCTGAGTCTCCTACAATGAGACCCAATGTTTTGACTTTGGTTCATGAGTTGAATGGATGTGCTAATCCCAACTCTAGTCAAGCACTCATAGCTGTGTATCGCCAGTACACCAACTCTCGAGGCGAAGTAGGCAAGTACGGCAATGGGCTTGGGTCGAGAACAAAGCAAAAACTGAACATGCATCCAAAAGAGTTCAACTCTGCATCGCAGATGGTCAAGTATTTCTATGATGAGAGGTTTTACGACAAGCCACTGATAAGGCAGGGGATGTTCCAAATCCACTTTTTCCCGTCGGAAAGCTGTGGTTATCTGTGCGCCCAGAGATAAGCCAACCCAATGCGTGGTCAACCATTCGTCGATTGAGGCACCCACACTCCATGCAACCCGCTTTCGATACATTACCCTGTCAGATTGGACTATGTTGGTCTGCTGAAAGGCCTGTTATTGTGCAACGAGCCCATAACTTGCTGAAGCTCAAAAGACAGGTTTGTTGTCTGATTGTATAACTATCATCCAAGAGCAGCGAAAGTAGAAAGGGAAGTGGTAGATCAAGGGTTCATGTGTACAGCATCCTAAAACTCCCGGATTCTTATCTCGACACGGCTTAGCCTGAAGTCAACCCGTTTCCTAACCCACGTTCCCATCTGCGGCTCTGTGTACGACTTCGGTACACGCATCGTTCGACCATTTCCACTGCGGTTCCTTATCTGAGCCCAGGAAGGGCCGGCTGCTCCAGATCTTCTCAACCCCAGAATTAGCTGAGGACCCAAGATCTGCACGCTGACGGCAGTCCAAATCCGCGGACTTGTTTTTTGCTTTGGCGTTGTGGTAATCAGTTGTGTACCGGAGATACACTGAACAAACTGCTCGACGTCAATGTGAGGGAGAGTTGAATATTAAACCTCCACGTCCTCACCCCAGCAATTGGTCTCTCCATCCGGATTCTATTACATACCAACAACCCCAAAGAGGTTCAAAGGCCGTCCTATTTCTGGCTTCGAGGATTCTTCTTTGGTAGTCTCTCATCCTCAACTCTAGTCCGGACATATCACATACCAAATCACAATGGGTATCAACGTTCTGTGGTCGGCCCCTGAGGTCAACCCCATCAACAGAAAGGCTCGCTCTGTTCCTGTCCTCAACCCTATCAACAACTATGGACGTGTATTCTTCTTCTCATGGTTCGGCTTCTTGTTGGCATTCTGGTCCTGGTAAGTACAAGATCTTCTCCACAAAACATCTCTCTCCCCAGACTGTGGCTGACCCGACTGAAAGGTACGCATTCCCTCCACTGCTCAGCGATGTCATTGCCAAGGACTTGCACCTCACCAAGCACGAAATCGCCAACTCCAACATCATCGCTCTGACTGCCACTCTCCTCGTTCGTCTGGTTGCTGGTCCTGCTTGTGACCGTTTCGGTCCTAGATACACATTTGCCGGATGCTTGCTTATTGGTGCTCTCCCTACCTTCTTGGCTGGTACCATCTCAAGCCCTGCTGGCCTCTATGTCATCAGATTCTTCATTGGTATTCTTGGTGGCTCTTTCGTGCCTTGTCAAGTATGGACAACAGGCTTCTTCGACAAGAACATCATCGGAACTGCCAACTCTTTGACTGCTGGTCTTGGTAACTCTGGTGGTGGTATCACCTACTTCGTCATGCCTGCCATCTACACCTCGCTTGTGCAAGACCAAGGCCTTACCCACCACGTCGCTTGGCGTGTTGCCTTCGTTGTTCCTGGTATTTTGATCACTGCTGTCGCCTTGTCCCTGTTCTTCTTGTGCGATGACACTCCCACTGGTAAGTGGGCCGACCGCTTCCAGGTTGCCGAGAGCAACCTCCGCTCCCACGCCGTCGAGGGCGCCATCGTCGACGTTCCCGGTACTGGCGAGATCACTGCAGAGAAGACTAGAAAAGAAGCTTCTCGTACACCATCTACCTCCGACGTTGCCAGTGAAGAGAAGAAGCTTGACGAGACCCGCGGTACCTTCGCCGACAATGAGGCTCAGATGGGTGAGGAACAGATGATCGACACCGTCCGTGGCGAAGTTGTTCAGAAGCCTTCATTCAAGGACGCTTTGCCTGTTATTTTCTCGCCCCAAACCCTTGTGCTCGGTCTTTGCTACTTCTCCACTTTCGGTTGTGAGCTTTCGGTAAACAGCATTCTCGGAAACTACTACACCGCCAACCTCAAGCTCGGTCTTCAAGATTCTGGTAACTGGGCTGCCATGTTCGGTCTCATGAACATCGTCTTCCGCCCTCTTGGTGGTCTGGCCTCCGATTACGCATACAGAATGTGCGGACCTTGGGGCAAGAAGGTTCTGCTTCACACCTACGTCACTCTTGCAGGTCTGTTCATGGTCATCACTGGTGTTGTCAACCCTCACAAGCGCCCTGCACTTGTCGGTCTCATCACTGGTGGTGTAGCTTTCTTCATGGAAGGTGCCAACGGTCTCAACTACTCGCTTGTTCCTCACGTCCACCCTCACGCCAATGGTATCGTTTCTGGTGTCGTTGGTGCCAGTGGTAACTTGGGCGGTATCATCTTCGCCATCGTCTTCCGTTACAGTGTCCATGGCAAGACTACTTTGTACGGACGCAGCTTCTACACCATTGGTGCTATCATGATGGGCATTGGTGTTTTGACTGCCTGGATCAGACCCATCCCCAAGGGTCAAATCGGTGGTCGCTAAAGAAGTTGTTTTTCTCTGTTATGATTATGGATTTTATTAGGGTTAGGGAATGATTTGTTATGACTATGCTGGGAGCTTGGACTGTGGGACTTGTTTTTGTATCGAGATATCCAATGTTTGTATTTAGAGTAGATTTTTTGGGCTTTTCTTTGACAAAAATCGCATTTTCGAGTTTGTTGTCATCGCTACTTCCCTTTTTCTTCTATGTGCTTCAGTGATGTGTAGTTCATGCGAAGGAAAGTGCGAGTTTTGTCGCTTCCTGGGAAGCTTTGTTGGCATTGATCTGCCTTGTGGCTCCTGGGGTTGCTTGTTCTGCCTCCTTATCTGCTCTTCTCACGCAAATCGCCTTCTGTCATAAGACAACAACGATATTCAAGCAACTGTTATCCTCTTCGCTCTATCTGGATACCAACGCTTCATCATGGCATGTCCTCTCACAACTTCCATTGACCTGACGATAGATCTGATCATAAACGCCGCACGCGTTATTGCTTCCAAGCATCATCGCATGCTCCATCGTTTCTTCAACTTTCTGACAAAGAGACTCATAGTCGTGACCAGTAGAATCCACAAGGTGTCTCTTTTAAAATAATTGCCAGCGCTCTTTCATGCTGATTCTAGCGATTTCATCCGACTGTAGACAGCGTATATCTCAAACGATCCGCCAACCCTGCGACATGCCTGAATACAGCCAACATCCTCAATCATGACTGGATTTCTGGATCTTCCATATGAGGTTCGCGAGATTGTCTACAACAAGGTTCTTGGAATCATCATCGCAAGACGTGAACGTATCCTCTGGGTTCCGGATGTCTTGGAGCAGGATATCAATCATCAGACCCTCGCCATCACGTACAGAAGAGCAAGAGACTTCGACTCGCAAGAGCATGGAATCCTCCTGTGGATTGGCGATAGGTGGCCTGCTGTCCGTCACCGCGACATTGCATCGTTTGTATCTTTAGCTCGAACTTGTCAGGCTCTGCACACCGAAGTCTCAAGATTTGCCTGGAAAGCATCGGATTTTAAAGTCGAGGGGAGTCTTGACATGATCCGTGAGTTGCTCCGTCATCGTCTTGCTCTCCACATGTCGGTCGTTACCAAGAGCTTCATCACATCTTTGGAGCTGATCATCTCCGAACCCTGGGAGATGGAAAGTCTAGAGGCCATGAAAGATATCGTACAGATGATCAACGCTCATCTACCTGCATTGGCAATTCTGACACTGAGAGTCCCTAATGTCACGCTTCGTGTCCCGGCAAGCAACCTCACAATGCGCTCGCTGTGTCAACCAGCCAAGGCAATGCTTGCACAGCTTCTTCCCCTGCGTTCTGAACTGCTTATCGACTTCAAAGGTGGCTGTGATTTATGGTCGGCCAGCTGCAGCCACTATCACAGTGGCCTCAACGCACATATGCCTAAGATATCCACACTAGTCGAGCTACTGACGACCAACTATGCAATCATCCGTGCAAAAGCTATCAACAGACAGCGCAAGAAGATCGAAAACGACTGCTTGGATTCTGACTACTACATCCACATGACACTAGGCCTGCGTTCCTCCACTCACTACGAAACTATCCGTTGCTGTCTCGATCACAAAATTCAGAATCACCTGAGGAAGATTTATCTACCCAGTCTCAAGATGACTACGAGATGTGCATCACCAGACTCGGACGATCGAGCCCTGCTTCTCAAATCTCGTGGAGAGAATGGTCTTTTCCGCATCAAGAATGAGCAAGACTGATCGTTGAGACTATTTCTGAGAGCCAGTCAAACGAAGCTTCTGAGATGTTAGTTTAGACGAAGCAGAGACAACAAAAAGAAGGCAGAGATGGGTGTCAAAAAACTGGAAAGAGGCTAAGACTACTCTCTTTGCGTTGAAGCACGAGCATGAGTTACGCGATTGGGGACATAGTTGCGATAGGTTTAGTTTGAACTATCGACAGTGACCTGGTGAGCTTACGTGAAGGGATAGTGCAAACATGGGCTTACTTTTCCATTGAGCTGAAGTATGCAATGCGTAGCTATAGAAATGCACAATACTATCAGAAGACAGAGCAATGTCCGCTGAGAGCCGGTGTCTTATTTTCTCCCACTGGACACGCCTTTACCTCTCAAAACAATCGTGGTTTTCTATGGTATACTTTTTCGCCCTTCACTATAGCTGGAACTCAACGAACATTTTCAAGATACCAGAATTCCAGATCAAAAACAGTGGCTCACAACGATTTCTTTGCGTCCTAGCACGAGATTAAACGATGAGATTGCTCGTGGAGTTGCGAGCTACCGTGATCGAAAGTGTCGACAACGACCTGATGAGCGAACATACATGTTGCGTGGTCGCACATCCTTTGGTGAAAACCGAACATCGTCGTTGGTCTTTGCCTGTTTGGCAGCGCGTTGCTGGGAACTTGCTGGTGCTGTGTGATGAAAAGAATGTAAGCAGATGTTCGAAAGAAGGTGTTATATACTAGCTATCAAAAACTACTTCTTCAAAATGTTTCGTCCCACTTTTTTTTTCATTTCTAGAATCCACCTATTGTTCTTCTAAACCCGATATCCAAAACATTGCTTCCTAGAACTTGTATAGCTTCTAACAAAGCTTTGTCTTGTGTGTTTGATGTTTTGAGGGATTGAGAGGTGGAGAATGGGGTTTGGTCAGATGAACAAGTCGTGTTTGGAGGTGGTAAAAGACCGGTTTGGAAGTATTCTCGCACGACTTTTGCTGTGCAGAGGGATGGTGATGACCAGGATGTGTGCTGTTCAGACGAGGTCAGTATCTGTCTTCTGCAGGAGAGGAGGGATATACTTACGCCTTCTGATTCTTGCTGCAAAACCACTGAACCAGGAAAGTTCTTTGCCATTTCCCTTGCACTAGTTTCTTGTGTTAGCAACCCCTTTCTTTATAGCTTAGAGCCCGTTCGAGAGGATTCAGGTGAACTTACTTAGCCAAAGGAGTAACAGGATCCAACGTCGTCGATACAAACAAAGCCGGATGGGACAAGCTTCCAGCAAAAGGTCCTTCGAACCTATTCTTCGCTTTTGTTTTCCACCCTACACACCCTAACCTCGTATGCGCCCACCAATCCCCCAATACCTCACTTTGCTGCTGCAACGCATGCCAATACTCTTGGAAACTGGTTTCATCGATATCACCGAGGCCAGGTCCATCGGTACATAGGATTGCCAGTGTGGCATCTGGCATATTGGAGTCTTGGTCGCATTCATCGCTGAAAGGGCCGGCGGAGGCGCAGTCGGAGCTCGGGCAGGTGAAGGTGTTCGACATGGCTTTGAAGTCGGCGAAGAGGGTGCCGTTGCCAGTGGATATGGAGGTGAGGAGGTCGGAGACCATGGGCGAGTAGATGATCGGTTGGTACATGCCTAGTCGAACCATGCTTTTTACGTCTGACCAGGTGATTACATCTGGTCCTCTGGTCTTCGAACTTGGCACCACTATTGGTTTCTCGAAAATTGCTGTCAACAGATTCTCGTAGTTTTTTCTTATCTCTGCGGGAGTCGTAGAGTAGAAACTACAGGCTTTGGGGCCTGCAGCATGACAATAGGCAAAGAAGCGTTCTAGAATGGCATCTGCGTCGGAGAGATTGCTGAACCAGGAACCAAAGAAGTAATCATGAGCATTGCAGACGCCATCGAGGACGATTCTGTCGACGCGTGTTGGGAACATCGAGGCAAAGGTTTGTCCAAGGATGGTACCATAGCTGTTTCCCCAGTATTTGAGCTTTGGTTCGCCTCTGGTATATCGAAGTCGTCGGACGACTTCATGTTTGTTTTGCCCACGAAGACTGTCGCTTCTCCTCGTGGGATGAGCTTGTTTGGCTAGCCATTCTGCATGCCGCTCAATAATCTCGAGCATATCGCGAGCAACAGGCGAGGTATTAACATGCTCGCCAATAGCTTCAGAGCCATCATCAGTAGTCCCAGTAGCAGCCGAACAGCCCTCAGCCAGTGCCCTCGATCTATACCAATTCCGATAAAACGAATCTTCCGAACTACCCAGTAGTCCCAGAGCTTCATTCTGCAGCATCCAGCTCGAACGTGCCAAGCTATCAGGAAAACAATGAATTGCAGGTGTTGTATACCCAACACCTCTAGGGTCGAAACTGATAATATCGTGGTATTTTGCTGTCTCGGAGTTTAGAGTATCGTTGGGGTGTTTGTCTGCATCGACGATGATTTGTGTTGCTCGACCACTACGCAGCATTTGAGCTACTCCACTTCCACCAGGGCCACCGGGGTTTGTCAGGACGGCACCTCCATAGCGCGGATCCGTTACTGGGACTTTTGCTGGGAGTTTTATTATGGCTAGTGAGATGTTGTTTCCTGGCTGTGTAGAGTTCCGCCACCAATCCATTGGCACCTGGAGTTTGGCACAATAGTAATCGTCGTAACATTGATGGTATTGGAGATCGGGACTAGAGTCAATGTCGTACCATGAGAACTGAGGTTGACCGGCAGTCGAGGGCTCTGTTATAGGACGAGCATCCAGATCACGTGTTGGCACAATGTTCCATCCTTGGAGAAAAGTGAACAATGAGAGGCCAGCCGCTACACATAAGACAGCCTTTCTCCATACAAACTGAGACCCTTTCTCGGGAAGATTAGCATCTGTTCGGACTTGAGGCGTGGCGGCCTCTTTCTCTCTGAGGATTGGATGATGCATGACAAGCTTAAGGTGCTAAAGCTCCAAGAGATCCATCCAAGAAGCTGTGAAGCATGTCCCTCAGCTTGATAGTTGACAAATCGATCAAACAGGGGAACCCGTCACATTAAGGTACAGGAGAGGCGGTAAAGAAACGGAAAGGGTGCAGCACGGAACACGACAGTGCAGTAGGTTCCGCATCATGTATGCGATAAGGATGATAAGCGGGGTTGATCCTACTGCTATGCCAGTGATCTCCTCCCGCGCTTCAGAGCCATGACTGGACTCATGAACCCATTCAGTTCTATACTGAGCATCCCTCCAGCCGACTGGACAGAGGGAAATACTGTCGCGTTCCCAGAAGATGGCGTTGGCTAGATCCGCATCAGATTAGACGCAGGCCAGAAAATGGATGGTGTTGTTGCTCTAGAAGGAAGCGCGAACCGAGATTCGGTTCGCGCTGCCCTAATCCTTGTATCCACTCGACCCTCGCCATCCAGGTTGATCACAAGAACCTCTCCACCTTAGCGGACCACCACAATGGTGCTCAAGGATTGCTAGTCAGTGGGCTAAGGTAAGTCGTATTTGAAGGTAGGTCTCTGCTTAATATCTCCTCTCCTCTCGCTCATGTCTTTGTGCTCTCCCTTTCTTCGTACCACTACTCGATTGCAACAAATAGCTAGGACATTCATCCAACTGCCTCTTCGCCATACACCAAGCCTGAGAACAAGCACACATTCGAAGCAAAGATTCAGAATCACAATGGGAGCACAGAAGATACCCTCAGAGGAAGGCTATGCCCAAACACCTCTCAACACCATCAAGGTGTACAAACACAGAGGTATGCCCAGACCATGGTCTCCTCATACTGTCTCGACAACCAATTAACCTTGTCATTCCAGCCGCCTACGACTACCACACCGTCCACTCCATCTTCGCCTCCACCCTCGTCTCCCACGTCTCCTTCATATCCACCGACGAAGACGGCGATCCAACACCCATGAACCTGCCCTTGACAGCCGTATTAGGCCACTACGACCCCTCGCACCCTCTCCCCGAACACCCCACTCCACAAGTCTCTGCCTACCACCAAGACCTCAACCGACCACTCGACCTCTACCTGCACGGCAATGTAGCAATGATGCTCCGCCGCGCAGTCCACAAAAACGGAGTCATGAAAGTCTGCATCACATCCACAAAAGTCGACGGCGTAGTCCTAAACTTCACACCCAACGGCCACTCTCTAAACTACCGCAGTGCAGTAATCCACGGAACCGCAGAACTCGTTTCCCTACCCGAAGAAAAAAGATTCGCCATGCATTTACTGACTAACCACATGATTCCTCACCGTTGGCAAAACACAAATCCTATAACGCCTGCAGCGTTGAAAAGTGTGCAGGTCTTGCGTGTGACCATCAACTCTGCTTCTGCCAAAGTGCGAGCGAAGAATATGGGCTTGGCGGATAGTTGCGAGATTGCTGCGCAGAGGGACGATATTTATACTGGTGTGTTTCCTTTGTATGAGACTTTGGGCGAGCCGGTGGAGAGTGGGTATGCGCCGGGCAGACCTGTGCAAAAGCATCTCGAGGAGTGGAGGGAGAGGCGGAATGCAGAGGAGAAGGGATATGCAGTGCGAGCGGCCGAGAATGAGCCTGAAGAGGCAGAGACGATAGTCGAGCATGTCAAGAAGATTGGCGAGATCACGAGACAGAAGATTGTCGACGAAGGCGTCAGTGTTTAAGCGTTGTTATACGCGATTGTTCATGAGCGCTGTTGTTTTACAATACGCTCAAATATACAAAAGCTCAGTATCACTTGCTGGTCACAAAAAAACGATGAAGCAAAACGATAAAGTGCAGTAAAAATCTGTTTTTACTTTGCGTGGTCAAACGAGCTACTTATTTCGCGTCCATTGTAAGAAGCGGTGTCCATTACAGGCTGTGAGTTATGTGCGTCTACCATGACTTGGGCGTGTGTGTGAGAAGTTGAGGGGATGGATAGTGATGGGTGACTGTTGAGTATATGAACAAGAGAAAGGAAGTAGTGAAGAGAAAAGGAAACAAGAAGAAAACACAAGGGAAAAGGGTTCTCTGGCGGACAGAGCAGAAGAAAACGCTCCCATTTCAACACGAAGATGGCACAGTAAAGTGTTCCTCATCATTCAAGATCAAAAAAAAAGCGCTCCAGTGTTGTACGCCGGGCATTCGCCAATCCCAGAAAACATTTGAGAAAGAGAAGAGTTAAAGAAAAACGTCAAGGAAATCGGGCGATCGATATTGGTAAAGTCGTTCAAGGTCGTGGATGTTGCAGAGTCAAGCGCTAATTGGATCATTAAGCGTTGGTGACCTGGGAGATGTTAGTATTGCTTTTCGATGCGTTTTTGATAGTAGCGCTTAAACACACCTTCAATATTCTTCGCGAGTAGTCCTCGTTATCAGCAATGCTACCATCGCTCATTCTCCTTGATGCCATGGCGTCAGGGTCGATACGAGAGTCAGGTCCGGGTGCGGGTCTGAAAGCCATGGGCTTTTGGGCCGAGCTTGAGTAGTCGTTGAGTTGCTGATGACCAGTTTCTGTCTCGCGACGTTGCTTGCGACGCCAGAAGAAGAATGCAGCACCGAAAAGTGCAGCTACCACGACTATGCCGACAACCACACCAGCAGCAATTCCAGCAGTATTTGAGCCTCCTTTGTGTGACTTTTCAGAGTCGGCAGAGCTGGTGCCTGTGGAGGTGGGAACCTGAGTGATGATGACGGTCGTGCCAGGAGCAACGCTGGTAATGACAGTAGCCTTGGTTGCGGCAGGATCTGCGGAAGTGGTGCTTGTGATCATCGAGGAAGGTGCAGAGCTTGATGATGAGGAGGAGGAGGAGGATGATGAGGAAGATGAGCCAGAAGACTTGGCTGCGGCAGATGATGAGCTTGACGAGCTGGATGAGCCGCCGCCGCCATAATAGCCAATGTTAGTGTCGGTGGTTGTGTAGTAAACGCTCCAGTATCCATCGCCACCACCTTGAGGTCTAAGTTAGTCGATGCACGTGTGCAGTGTTGTCAAGTGTCAACTTACAGATGTCATCAGGATATCCAACGCATGTCATGCTGCACTTTGAATCGTCGCTCTGCAGACTGCTCTTTGCTGGCAGAGTAGAGCCACACCAACAATCATTACCGTCAGTCATGGCCATGACAGTGGCACCGACGCCGATACATGTCTCCTGGCAATGACCTTTGGACTGGTAGTTGAAAGTTCCATTATCCTCGAGACCAGCAGATCCACTGAAGCAGCCAGCATCTGTGACTGGACCAGCAGTGATTGCGGATACTGTCTGGACTGAGAATGCCGAGAGGGCGAGTGTGACTGCTGCGACCGAACGCATTGTTGACAGCATGGTGCGTATGTGAGGGAGAAAGTTGGTTGAGAAGGTTCCGGGTGAAGGACGAGGATGTGTGTGAGAGTGTTGAATGGTGCGACTTGAGTAACGTCAGTCGCCTCGTCGTGCAACCAGCAGTGAACAGGTCAAGTGTCAAGCTCGTGTCCGTATAAGCCAAAAGTCAAAACCACACTATCGTGACCAGCACGCGAATGTGTGAATTTCTTGGGCCTGTAGAGGGATGCTATACAGAGGTGGCTCGTTGGAGTTTCGGGAGTGCCTCAGGGTGCGTCGCAAGATGCCAAGGGTGGAATGATGTTTTGGTCAATACACGGTTGAGGAATGTGGGCGTCCAGGAATTAGTGTGTTTGTCGAAGAGGAAGATGAGTTTGTGAATAGCGAATGTCGTCTGCCAGGTGGACAGGCAGTGTCGGACGGGGACTAACTAGTGCAGGTCGATGATGAATTGATGGAAACTTGGACAGAAACAGGGAGCGAAGACGGAGAAACAATCAAAGAAGAGAAAGCAAAGAGACGTCCGTGTGCGTGACCAGGCACAGGCAGTCCCGTCCCTCCGTCCACAGCCAGTCGACAGTCGACAGTCCATTGATCGGCCCAGCCCCGTTGCGCCCTGCCCGTTGCGCTAAAGCAGGAACCGCCTAGTGTTCCTGATGACCCCTGGCCAATATTGAAACCAGGACCATGTCAACACAACCTTACTGCCCTCTCTCCAAGAAAATCCCACAAGGGACAATCCCATTGTTGACCCTCTGTCTATGAACATCATCATTCATGCCCAACTTCTCTGACTCTCACTCCTGCGTGACTGTTCGACCATTTGATTGCGCTCAACATCCCATCTGTTCTAGACCCCCCTTGTGCGAAACGCGTACCCTCGCCTATTCTGCTGGCCAATCTCATGGCCAATGCACAGACTCTTTCCGATTTGGCTGCCTCTTTTTCCCGGCCGTCATGTGGCGCCAAGCTTTGCTTCTTTAATTCCCTCTTTCCTCCATGAGAAACCGTTCACAACGTCTCTTCAGATGACAGGATGGAAGCTATCCTGCAGGATTCAGGAACACATCCATCACCATGGGGAAAGAGGGGCAAAGACAAGGAACGAAAAAGAAAAAATTACCGTCGCTTGCAATTCTCTGTCCCTTTCCCCCACGCCTCTTCGTGTTTCTCGTCTTCCGCTTGCCGTCGATCTCACTTTGTACGAAGCAGTCGCGGCCTGTTGATCACCTGTCTTTTTCCAGCAACCTTTTTACCTTTCTGGCCGCCCGCATGCATGCCATGTGCGCTGTCTTTTTTTGTCGTTGACCACCGTTGGTTTGACTTGTTCTCTCCTCATCTTCAATCAAAGCTTGATCATTCTCTCGACTCAATGCTGCAACAATCCCTTCGGATCGAGTTCGGTCTCTGAACAGCCTCTCCGTTACGAGTCGGGCTTTTCAACATGACAGCCCAGCGCGGAGGTTTCAGACTGCGCACAACGTTCCTTGGCTGTTTTGTATCTCTGTCAACCACGAAATAATGACAGAGATTTTTGAAAGATATGTCATGCTTCAAGTAACCAGACTATCCTGTTGACATGTCCTTTTTGTATGGACAATAGAAGAACTGCATCGAATCACGAAATCTCAAACCTTCTCTCTGCATGATCATTTAAGGACATTAGGATCTAACGGTAATGCCACCACAATCGTTCTCGCGATTGGCGATTAGGTACCAACCGGAACCTGAGGGAAGTTCAGGCCTACGAAAGGAAGAGTTTTCACCAAACTCCATCTTCTAGACTCATAACCATCTACTGGTGTATGGCCTTTGCACTGTGGTGCGATGCATGGGTGTTTCAACAACCCCATCCAGCTTTATACCCGTGAGGCTGAATTGGCCTAATCCGCCATGAACTGCATCTATCAGGCCTCCCAAGCCTACAAGCAAATCGACGATATCCGAGCTCCAGGTTCTTGGGATTGTGGAAATGGCGCAAACGATTTTTATCTCTTTCGTCCATGGCTTTCCAGGATAGGTCGCGCAATGCTCTCCGCCTAGTCGGCCTGACTATTGGAAGGACTCTTCCCAAATCGTTTAGGCTTGACAGCCTATTCATGGTGTGACAAGCACGACATGTACTGATACAGGACTCGTCAGCTCTGGGATGGTCGTCCCTGATGTTGGTACAGTCAGAGATCAGAGCTCAACAAAGAAGTGCATATCATACAGCTGATTGTGTCTCCATCAACCCACTGCCCTGGGATCATACAGTGTTTTGTTGGTATCAAGGCAAGGCATGATCTTTTCAACTGTAAACCCGTGTTTGAGTTCATGTCAGACATCTGACGAGTATAACCTCGACGGCAATCTGCATGAGGCAGTATTAACCTCATGTTCATTGCTGCTGTGCCATCGGGAAAGGAAAGATCTATCGACAGACAATGAGAAGACGAACAGACTCTACGAGAATTGGCAGCTGGTTCCCTGCTTGTCGATAACTCGGGTCATTCACCGAACATGCTGTGTCTTTAGACAACAACGTGGATGCATCGGCAACTGATTCTTCATGGCATCGAGCTATCTGAACGCAAACAATTTATCACAGCTGCTGTATATACAACGGGAACTCTCTGCCGAAGAGAGCTCTGAGAATAGACTTCTCGTTAATTGGTCAGCCTAGCTATATAGAGAGCTTCGTACCTTGTACCTCCCAAAAAGTCATAGATACTCTCTCCACATGTCCCTACGAAGGAAGGAGATCAAGGCATGGTGCCCGCAAAGTGCAACCCAATCTGCAGGCTGCATCTACGTTGCCACTTCAGATCATCTATGATCTCTCCCGTCAGATCCAAATCAAAAAATCAATATCATGTCGGCATAAACTCAACAGCATACACGTCTATCCGACCCGTTCTCATCAACCACAATGACACAGACAATGACAACATCCACCGGTGGACGCACTACCTTCGGCCATCTTCCCTCCCGTATGCCGCGCACTGCACAGCACTGCCCACAGCCACCTTTACTAACACTCGGACCGTGGTCACTCCGGACATGCGAAGCTCTGGTGTCGTGGCTCCGTGCCTCTTCCAATTTCGGCACTCGGCTTCCGCAGCCTAGAAAAAAAGTCGCAAAAAAAATTGAACCACAGCAGAAAAGAGGTTTGAAAAGTTGTGCAAAAGAAGAAATTCCGACACGGGGAATTGAACCCCGGCCTCCTCGGACCTGATCGTTGTTGGTACAACTGTTTGAGAGCGAGAAATCCTAGCCACTAGACCATATCGGATTTGATGTAAGGACAACCATCAATTTGCAATATAATTCTTTCTAGGTAGAGGACTAGCAGTGCTGTTCGTGGCACCCTGATCAGAGTCACTGTCGAGTATCCTGGTACGACAAGATGCTCTGCCCGTTCCTCAGTCATGGCTCCTAGATACTGCGTTTCTCAGTTATCTCTGCAGGCACTTTGACCCTGATAAGGTCTTTGGTTGACGAGATCTGCATGAAGTTACTCTCAAGCTCAAGAAGTACCCCAGGAGCGCTGGCGACCACCAAAGCCCTTAGCGGAAGGCCACCCGACAAACATAACATTCAGAGCTATGCAGCAACCTCTGCTTGACAGACAGACCATTATACTCTGAGAATACTCTGCAGAACATTCGTCCGGAACTCCAACATCCTTACCAGGGTTATGACAGCCGCTTATATCGACTAGACCAACGAGCAGAGCCAGGATTAACAGCTTCAAAACCCCACACGATACTCTTCAGTCACCGAGCAAAAGCATGCAGTCAAGACTGCCACGTCCCTACAACCAAATTGACACCTTGACTGATAAGCAAAAAAGGATTACCAGCCATAGCAGCCAGCAAAAGGTAACTGCCGCTTCTGTGGATCGAACACAGTGCCTCCAGAATACTCCTGATATAGGAAGACATGAAGTGGACTTCAGTCTGGCGCTCTCCCAGATGAGCTAAAGCGGCTTGTTCCGATACTTCCCGTCATCAATGAATATGTGCCTTCTCATTGCGAGCTACGGACAGGGCAAGGAGCCAGAGTCTACATGGTCAATCGCCAGTGAAATAGAAACATGGCATCATGTAAGTATAAGGCCTTCCCTTTCCATGCAAGTTTTTGTCGTTTTTTCTAGCTCGTCTTCTCCAACACTTGCTGCTTCATGCTGTTCTCAATGTTTCCACTCCTTTGACTGCCTGATTGCTTTGACTCCTGTTATCATTCCGCAATCGAAAGTTAAGAACTCTTTCTCTCTTGCATAACCAAGGATTAGATACACGATCAGCCTTTACTACCTACCCCTCAACCATTTCTCGATAGAGGGCTGCCAGCCATATGGCACTTGACCCTGGATTCAAAATGCCAAGACTTGGCTTCGAAGCCTCAAAGCTCTCCCACCAAAAAATCAAGCAACGCCAAATTCACCAATACGCCTCCCACCACCTCTCCGATCATATATGTGCATGTTTGGGAGCAAAAGAAACATAGTCGACCTCGAAAAAGAGCAAAAAGAAAGCCCCACGTGGGGCTCGAACCCACAGCCTCAAGATATCGATTCATCGAAGGGATGATTAGAAGTCTTGCGCGCTACCATTGCGCCAGCAGGGCTGGTTTGTTGGAGGACAGACAATGTCACGTAATAATATAGCTCAGACCAAACGAGAACGTCATGCGGTCTCTGCTCATGATTGTTGGACCACCCATTCAGCCCTGAAAATTGCCTCGAGGCTTCCAAAAAACAGGGGACACTTCGTCGAGGTCGCAAATTGCGTCCATGTCCACTAGGAACGAAGTCCGACTTTACCAATCAGAGCACTTCAAGGACAGCACATCCAGCGAGGGCTCATCTAACATCCTCTCAGCAGTGCCTGGAGCAATCGAAATTTTCTTCTCCTAACACCCGAGATGTTGTTCATAAATATAGCTACAAGGAAGCAAGTCAAGCGAGAAGGATTCAGAGGCTAGAAAAGCACAGTAAGCAATTCTAGACCCGGGTACATGGAAATTCATGCATTGCCGCCCAGGAGGATCCTCCACCGAATCCTTCTTCCAATATCACAATACATACATATGCAAGAAGTGTAGCTTTGGGATGTTTCTTCGAGTATACTGACGATCTAGATGCATTTTGACATGGTCAGTCATCATCGACGCCTCGTTCGCATCAGGCTGACGGTGTCATATGGTTGGTTCATTGGTTGTCCTTTGGATATCATGCATGAAGTACACGAAGACATTCCTCGAATCCTTCGATCTGCAGGCACATTGTTGGTAGCAAGTTGCTATATCACAATCTATTATTTTCAAAATGGTGTGCACTATTGAATTGCTGCATCAAACATCTTCGTGGAAGAGGTGTACTGGATGTTTCAGCTTTTGGATCCTTCGAGTCTGCTTTCTTTCCTATATATATCCTATATCAGTGGTGAGGTTTCCCTTCTTCCCTGCTACAGCACATACAGCTCTTCCCCACTCCCGTCAAACATCCTTCTCAAACACCGACAAAATGCTCCTCAAACACATCCTCACCCTCTTCTCTCTCTCATCCCCCATTCTCGCAATCTCCTCCCCTGCTTCCTACCCCAACACCACCACCCCCTCCTTCCAAACTCCAAACCTCACTTTTTCCGAACTCTACAACCTCACAAATCGCTTCCTCACCAACCACATGTACCCCCTCAACATAGCCCAATCCCTCTCCATAAACTCTTCCCTCTTGTCCTCAGACATCCTAGGCCGCGTAGACGCAACTCGCGACTACGCAGGTCGCGAGTTAAACACCGAATACCTGTTCGGTCTTTTCGCCAATATCGCTTTAAATCCTGATGCTTTTACATTGCTCGGGTATCCTGTAAACTACACATTTACACGCTTCCTAGGGAGTGGGAATGTAGTTAGCTTTGCAGCTGTGGTGGAGTACATGTTGCCAGTTACAAAAACAACCATACCTCAAGAATTGGATTTTTGGGTCACGTATAATGAGAAAGGAGAGATTTCGCAATATGATGGGTGAGTACCTCCGACCCTTCCCCAACCTCTTCTCCTCAGACATCACTAACCAACCCCCATATAGCAATTTCCGCTACCTCGAATGGCAACTCAACAGCACGATCTCGTCCATCTCAGCACATCTAAACCTCTCTGCCTCTGTGGACATAACATCCCTACTCCATCAAAAACTAGCCCAAAGCATTTGTACCACAGCAACGACCTTTTGCAATGGGACAAACCTGCAGTATCCAAACCAAACAGCTTGTGAAGATTACCTCATCAACAAGACAAGGTTTGGAGAGGGTTGGGAGTGGGGGATGGATACCGTGTCTTGTAGGATGGTGAGTTGCTTTGCCCACAAAAGAGGTAAGAAGAGATACTGATGAAAAGGCGAGATAGATCCATCAAAACATGGTACCCCTTCGTCCAGAAGTTCATTGCCCGCATATTGGTCCGACAGGTGGAGGTATGTGTGCAGATGACCGCACATACATTGGCAACCTCGAGGAAAACTATTTTGTAAATTCGCCTTTTCTGGCTCCTGGGCTTGCGGGTGGTTCGTTTACTTGATGAATCGTTGGAAGACAAGAGATAGAGTATGAGGTACTGCTCTTGTATGGATGGCTATGTTGTCTCTCCTCTTCGTAGCTTTTTGCAAGGCATGAACTCGATGAGTTGGAAGATACCAGGAATGAGAGAGAGATTACCTAGTCGGCCTGGTGCCGATGGAAGTGGTGGTGGTGGTGGATTATGATGTGCATGCAGGATTACAGAAGCGAATAGCGACTCACACCTTCCATGACGGTTCATGATAATGTACACGTCGCTGGATCATTTGACTGGAGTTATCCAAACATTGATAGTTATCAGATCGACTTAACAGAACGTTGTTCCACACTTTCATTGCTTGTCTACACTTATCAAGATCATCTGCCTCCCCTCCCTCTTCTGCAAGCAGAAATGGGAAACACGCCATAAACACCCAACACTCCGATCATCATGGAAAGACAAAGTGCCTACCCATACAATAAATCATACCATACGCCATGCTGTAAAGAACAAGAGAGACCGAGAAATGCAACGTCCCGAAGAAGACCAAAAAGACCCCCCACGAGCGCGAATGATGCGAGCTTTTCATGCCTCCCAGACTTCAGAGATGAGCTCAAACAAGTAAAAACAGAACCGTCGCTATGTGTGTGCACCTAAAACCGAGAAGAAAAAACACAAGAAGAGTGAAAACAGACAAGACAAGCGAAGTAGTAGTTGATCGTGTTGTGATCCTCAAGCCCTGAAACTACCGCCTGTATGAACCGAGCTTGGCAAGAATATCTGCCATATCAGGTTGTCCAGGATTGGGCAAAGTTTGTGGTCGCTGAGGTTGAACAGGAGAGCGTATATCAGGCGTCTGGACACCCAAATGAGGGATGTTGATATTTTGAGGCGACTGCTGCTGTTGCTGTTGCTGAGCGAGTAAGCTAGCCAGTGCAGGGTTGTTTCTCAGAGCAGCGAGGGGATCCTGCTGAGGGTGAGGCGGCTGAGCGTAGGAAGGTGGAGACTGAAGACCAGGTGTACGAATGCCTGGTGAAGGTAACGGAGGTGGCGGTGGGCGCACTGCAGCCGCATTGCCCAGAAGTTTGGCCAAGTCTGGTGTCAAGGCTGTGGCAGGAGGAAGGCCAGGGTGTGGGCCAGTTGGGATGCCAGGTGGCTGCATGACACCAAGCAGCTTCTGCAAGCCAGTAGGATCAAGAGAAGTGATAAGATTAGATAGGTTGGGAGCGGCAGTAGTGACGCCTGCGCCATAACCATACTGCACTGGGGCAGGTACAGGCTGAGGGGGCGCATAGGCAGGAGCAGCCTTTGCGCGCAGAACCAATTGAGCAGCAATAGTAGGATCGAGGTTGTCATACTCGTCGAAGCGAACATTCTCAATGCCAGCACGACGATCAAAGATCTGCAGGGGTATCTTGGCTGTTTGTTGGTTGATGCGGGTGATGCGCGAGACAGCGAGAACACCTTCTAGGATCTGACGGCGCACGACTGCAGCTTCCGATAGACGTGGAGATAGAAGCAGAACGTCGACACGAATGCCCTGGAGTGTGAAGGAGTGTTCCAACCAGGCGATGAAGTTGCGATCGAGATCATCCAGAACAATGATTTGCACGTCTGGCACATCGCGTGGAGCTCTTCGTGGCAGCGGCAGATCGTCGTCGCTGTTGCGTCTCGAAAGTCTTGGAGGACTGGGACTGCGGAAGCGACCACCGCGACTGCCATAGGGCGGTGTTCTTGACCTGCTCCTGTAACGAGCGTCATATCTGTCTCTGCTTCGATCACGGCCACGGTACGATCTAGGAGACCTGGGAGACCGCGGCGAAGGCGATCTTCCAGGGCGATAATCGCGAGACCTTCTGTCTCTGTTCCTATCCCTATCTCTTTCTGCTCTTCTATCGCCTGGCAAGTAGCGATCTGGGATTACCGATGAGCTGCCAGCTCGGCCAGTTTCGGGCGAACGTGAACGACGAGGAGCGCGAGGATCGGGATTGCGGTTCTTCTGAGGCTTGCTAACCTCGAGATCTGGGATCGTCAGTATCATCTACTGTTGCTCATTGGATTGCGACTTACGAATCTTCTTGCCACGGATCGTCTTTCCTTGCTCCGCATTGATGGCCTTTGAGCAACCACCAGATTCCAGAAACTGTACAAAACCATACGCCTGCTTGATGGAGATCTGGGCCAGATCACCATACTTGTGGAAGACGTGGAAAATGTCGCGCTTCGTCACGCGCTCACTCGAGAGGTTTCCCACGAACAACCTCGATCCATAAGGAAACTGTTCCCAATTGCCCTCAGTCACATACTTTCTTTCCTCAGTAAGAAACTTGTCGTAGCGCTGCTGAATCTCGGGTGTCCATGGCTGATCATCCTCGTCTAGAGCTTCTCCTGTTGCTAGCTTCCTCTCGCGCTGACTCTCAAGTTTCATGCCTTGCTGGAATGAGGCTACGGGTGGAGGTGGCAGACCATTGGCTCCTACTCTTACATTGCTGGTTGTGTGCCCTCCGTTTGGCTGTTGCTGCTGCGATTGCTGAGTTTGAGGGTTGTTCGTGTAGGATGGATAGGCTTGCTCATGTTGAGCAGCGTATGCTGTGTTTGTAGCACCGGATGTGGGTTGTGCGACCTGAGAGGATGGAGAAGCGGACTGAGCCTGACTATGGCTGGGATTTGACAAGTTGTTGAGCAGGTTTTGCAGACTATTGGCATCGACACCTGGAGGGTGCTCAGACGCGTTGACGTTGCTTTGGCTGTGAGGCTGGAAGGAATTGCTCTGGAAAGAGGCTTCGTTGTTGGACTGGTTTGACAAGGCAGGAAGATGGTGGGCAGCAGTAGAAGGATAAGGGAGGTCAGATGGAACAGATGCAGTGGCAGAGGCGTCAGAGGAAGCGACAACGCCAGGGGCAGCAGGTTGGTAAGAGAACTTCTCGTCATAATGAACGACAGGAGGAACTTGATTGGTCTGACTATCCGTTCCAATCGATGCATGCTCTTGCGCCTGATGATAAGCTTGATGGCCCTGATCCTGCGCCTGGGAAGCTTGGGTTTGACCCTGCCCTACTTGACCTGCCTGTTGAGTCATGTAGGCTTCAGGGTGGTTAGATTGAGAATGAGAGTGGTCATTTTGGGCGGGTTGCTGCTGCTGTTGATGAAGGTTGTGGGTGTAGGAGGCAGCTTGCTGGTCGAGATACATGGGAGGCGGGAGCTGTTGAGCGAGGGGATCAACCATGTGTGTCCCAGTCTGGTTAAAGACGGGGTCGATTTGGTTCTCAAGGACAGGAATGTTAGATGGCACTGGGTAATGGACAGGTTTGGGAGATACTGGGCTCAGGACGTTGAGCTCGCTCGTATACTCGGGTGCTTCTTCAGATGTCATGTATGCGAAATGCGCTATGCGCCGACCATGCTAGGAATCGAATAATTGCGTCGGCAAGTGGGACGAGCGGGATGGAGGTGATGGGAAGGGACGAAAAGGACAACGCGACAATGAGGAGAAGGAAGGTCGATGATGGCTGTATGACCAACAGAAAGAAAACGTGAAAGTCGAGGCGTGAAATTCACTCCAGCTGCAGTACCTAGAAGGCGCTAGCTTGTGCTTTCCCCGCAAAACCGTCGTCGTGCACGAAAAAAGGGCAGGGACGTGCTATTGCTCTGGATCAGAGGCTGTCGGTGAGCTGTTCACAATTTGCGCCGGAAAACGAGCGTTTGCACTGGCAAGAATAGAGGGCGAACGCGAGGGAAAGACTCAAAGTCCATCCCCCTCCAAAACGCGGAATCGTATGCATGAGCACGAGCCATCTGAACGTCACCAGATCATCGAAAACATGTTGAGATCGCACACTGCTCGAGCCTAATAATGCTAAACGCGACGACCACTGCTTCAATATGCGTGGTCTTGCTGTCTCCCACAAGACGTGATGAGAGAGAAGAAAAACGTCTACAGCCGTGTGATCACAGCTCAGCAAGGACTCAGACCACCCTTCTTATTTCCTATCAAACTTTGCCAGAGGCGCGAGCTTTACGGTGCCGATTTTCCATCTTTCTAGAAGTCACGGAGCCGCAAGCGTACGCATCAATATTGGCGTTTGGAACCTGCATCTGAGCATAAAATCAACCCTGAAAATTCCCAACCTAGACTCGAACAAGCAAGCGGGACCGAAACCAACCACCTCTGAGGGGTTCTTCTCTGCATTTAGACAACGCATCGAAAAAAAGACGTGATAGAAGCCAGCTTTGTGACGAGTAAGCTCGACCCACGAACCTGCTGATCAAGTCTTGCTCAACATTAATCTCACAGCCCCCTTACTTACGAACGAGACACAATTTTCACTCGTGTCAAAATAATGTTTCCGTTCAGCGCCTTTTTACGCCAATTCCCAAACAAACTCGTCACGCGGACTCCGGCATCGTTCTGCACATCGACGCGTCTATTGGCCCCAAGACCGAGAACGGGAACAGACGGCGGTGAGATTGGCGCCGGCGACGACGAGCTAGAAGCGGCGAGGCGCTGGTTAGCAAATTTTGATACCGAGACTATACCACGGAGTATCTGCGACGTTTCCTTCAGTAGATCCTCCGGCCCTGGCGGTCAGAATGTGAACAAGTATTTATACACTCTGGTGGTCTTTCGCGAGACAGAGGCTGAGATATTCGTGTAGAGTGAATTCAAAGGCTACTTTACGACTGCCGTTATCGGCGTTATTGCCCATACTGCCTGCTGTCCTTCGACCTGCGGTGTCAAGGTCACGGTATAGTGCCAAGGACGATTTGGTAATACAGGCAGATGACAGCCGAAAGCAAATTGAAAACGTACATCGGTGCTTCGTCAAGCTGCATGAGATGATTGTACAGGCTGGACGTGAGGTAGTGCCAGGCGAGACTAGTGCTGAGCAGATGGAGCGCGTCAAGAAACTGTAGGTACATGTCCTGCGTTACCCACACTAGCTCCTGCTTACAGGTTGCAGACAAAAAGCAGAAAACGAAGGCAGACTCAAGATGAAGAAGAAGCACAGCGATAAGAAGAGTGCACGAAGAGGCGGCGGGAAGCCAGATTATTGAACAGAACAAGTGTCATTGTATCATTATCATGTATATCATCCCAGTCATAATCATGCAAGACGCAAGATGTATTGTGACAGATCCAGGGTCATCACAAAGTCCGGCGGATATCTAAACACATGACATGTCAGCAAGTGCTTGAAGAGAAGCGATGTAAATAGCTGCAGTGTGTATGCGTAGGATTTGGATCAGACATCCAAGGAAGATATTGCGCTCAACGACCGTCTAAGATAGGTTCTAGGCGACGGCTAGCGTGAAAACTGCGAATGTGGTATGGGTTTCATCATAGAAATCCGTGCTGCAGATGTGAAGGAAAAGAGGATACATACCAAGAAGCTATTGCATGGCCAAGGCAAGGAGTCGTGGTAGGTCAGCGTTGACTGTCAAACGTGTCTCTCTATAGCTTGCTGCAAAATATATGCAGGCGTGCTGTCAAGAGGCACGACATGGGCAGGCTGGAAGACGGTGCTGGTGGAAGAGAAAGAGAAGGTTTTGAGCCGAGGCGAAAGTAGCTTTGTCGCTCACCGCCCTGCCAAGCTGAATTCTGCTAGGGTTCGGATGCAGGCGCGTCGGACACGAGGGCTCAGGGGACGGAGCTCAAGAAGATTGAAACTTGTCTGTTCTCTTTGTGTCTGATAGATACGATTACTGGAGACATGGCTCCAAAGCACAAAGACGGCGACGTGGTCGCGGTGGTGAGACGATGCGATGGTTGCGCTTTGATTGACAAATGCTGACTGGTTTCAGATTCCTGGTCAATACATCTCGTGGCTTCATACCGTAGTGGCTTATGCTGCTTTCCTGGGAGCTCTGATAGTGGGAATGTGAGTGTTCTGATTGATCTTTGGCTCAATGGGTATACTGACGACTCCAGTGCCCTTCACTATGAGAAAATTGTTCAGAATGAGCACTTCGTACGTCTTGTCGACGGACCCTTTGCATACATAACCCAGCCTGACACTTGTACAGGGCTACCCCATCGAATGGTTCCCCTCAGTCTCTGCCACAATTGGCGACCGATACCCCGAACGCTCAGTCTTCCAAGTCTTCATTGCAATCACTTCTGGTCAGTACAGCCATGCAGTGGCAGAAAGAGCTTTGTCTGAACAACATCCTAGGCCCTCGCTTCCTCCTCGTCCTACTGTGGTACGTCTTGACAGCAAGACCCAACCAGACCCTGCCCAAGTTCATTCTGGGCGTCGGCATCTTCAGGACCTTCACCTGTGGAGGTTGGACCTACGTCACGTCTACCGACGACCATGACTGGCACGACATCTTCATGATCTCCTATCTCGTTGCTACTCTGCCCTGGACCCTTGGCTGTATCGCTCTGAGCCCCAACAACCCCAAGGCCATCTACTACCGCAAGGTCTTTGGCGGTGCCTTCTTCGCTACCCTCGTACCTCTTGTCTACTTCTTCATCCAGCACAAGGTCCACAAGGTGCCCGGTGCTTACACCATCTACGCCTTCTTCGAGTGGTCACTCGTCCTCTTGGATGTCGCCTTTGACGCTGTCACTGCGCTCGACTTCAACAGCCTCGAGCTGGTTGTCAAGGACATCAAAGGAACCAGCAAAGGGTATGTCAACTGGCTTCCCAAATAGTGGTATGCTAAAACCACAATGCTTGCCCAGTCAATAAGCTAACCAATTCAATCAACAGAAACAACCAGAGAGTTGCCGACAAGCTTGCCGAAACGGAAAAGGACAAGCCCGTTGGTCAGATTTTTGCTACCACCTACTCCAAGGGAGACATGCTCGACGCCTTGGCTGATGTCTATCTCGGCTTCACCTTCTGGTCTGTTCTGACTGGCTTGGGCCTGCTGATTTGGTACTTCCCTCTCTGGCACATGGGTATCTCCGGCTATGAAGCTTTCGTCATGGCTCCTATTTCTCCCTTCTTGCTCGGTATTTCTTCGTTGCGCAGAACTATTGTCCACAATATCCGCATCGTCCACTTCCTCTCACTCTCGGGTCTTGTTGCATTCCTGATTCCCACGCCTGAATACCGCTTGTTTGCTGTTGGATTCTCCATCTTCATGTCAGCTCTCGCGTGGTCCGCTACATGGTGGTCAGAGCGTGCTCAGCCTGCCCGACTCGAAGCTCGTATCTCGGCCTTCACCCTTGGTCTGCTCACTTCAAGTGTTGCAAAGTATGCTTGCCAAACCAACAACCCAATCTGGCCTGCCGTCCACGCAGAGAACGGCGGCTGGAACTACACTGGTCTCATTCTTGCCGTTGTTGCCATCTTGAGAGTCACTCGTAAGCCGCTTGACCCTCGTGGTGATGTGCCTGGCTACAAGGCTGTGACCGGCTCTTCTTTCCCAGCTGCTCTTGGTTTCTCTGGTCTTCTGTTTGGAATGCACTCTCTTCTTTCCGACTCTAGCACCATGATCTCGTGGGTCTGGGAAGGATTCCCAATTCGCGGTCCTATTGCTGTGCCCCATGGTAACTACACCTTCCTTGCCATGGGTTTCGGTCTTCTCATTGGTATCTACTATCCCGTCTTTGCTCGCAGCTGGACTTTCTATGGCATTGGTGCTCTCGGTGCTGCTTTCCTAACAGCCTTCTCTCACTGGTCGGGCTTCTATGGTGGTCTGGCACTCGCTACTTACTTGATGGCTGCTGCTCCTGTCTTGATTGGCAACGCTGCTCGCTACCCTCCTGGTCGCACCTTTTTCACTGGCTTCATGTTCTACAACATCTTGGTCCTTGCTCACGTCTGGGTTGTTGCATACGCTTTTGTGCCCGGCGGTCCTCTTATGCGTGAGCACACTGACTGGGTCATGACTGCCATGATGATCTTCATCGGTTGCGGTATCTTCTCTGCTACTGCTTCTGAGACTAAGCGATCCAAGCCTGCCCCTGCCAACCCTTACGCTCGCAAGCAACGTTCCCACTACATCTACATCTTGATCGGACTTCAACTTTTGGGCGCTTCTATTTCGTACCTCCGCTTCCCTACCTACGACTACACTCCTTACCACGCACCTGAGAAGAGTGTCACAGCTGGTATCTGGACAACCCACTTCGGTCTCGATAACCCAATGTGGACATCAGAGCGTCGTATTGGCGCACTTGTCAAAGAGATGGAGCTTGATGTCCTGGGTCTGCTCGAGTCAGATACTCAGCGTATCATCATGGGCAACCGTGACTCTACTCAATATCTCGCTGAGGAACTTGGCATGTACGTCGACTACGGACCGGGTCCCAACAAGCACACCTGGGGCTGCGCTCTGCTCTCCAAGTTCCCCATTGTGAACTCCACTCACCACTTGCTTCCTTCGCCAGTTGGTGAGCTCGCTCCTGCCATTCACGCTACTCTTGACGCCTACGGTGAGATGATTGATGTCTTCGTCTTCCACTCTGGTCAAGAAGAAGATCCTGAGGACAGACGCTTGCAATCCGAGTATTTGGCTGACCTCATGGGCTCAACCTCTCGTCCTTCCATCCTGCTCTCTTATCTGGTTACCAAGACTGGACAGGGCAACTACAACACCTACGTCTCTGAGCGCAGTGGTATGAGAGACATTGATCCCAGCGACGATTGGGACAGATGGTGCGAGTACATTCTGTACAAGGGCTTGAGAAGATCAGGATATGCCAGAGTTTCTAGAGGCACCATCACTGACACCGAACTTCAGGTAAGACTTTTGCCACATATTTTCCACCGTTCTTGACACATATGATGCTAACATTCTGTTCACAGGTCGGCAAGTTTGTCGTCGGTCAACCTGAAGGTGGTAATGAGCAAATCCCCGAGGATCAGGTTCCTGAGGGTCTCCGCTTCCCTGCTATGTTCAGGGGTGAGGGTGTCAGAGGACACCGATACCACGTCTTTGACGAGCCTAGATATTATGCTTGAGCATGTCATATATCTGGTTTCAGGTCTGAAATAAAAGTACAGTCTGCACTGTTGTAGCATTTGTAGAAGCTTCTTTTTTTTTGTATTTTTATGTTTGTCAACGGCATCAATCATACTTGGCACTCGTCCTCAACTTGTACCATTTTCTCTAAAGCTTGACACAAAGGGCAGCAAACCATCCACATTCTCCTCGTGGCACTTTTAGGCATGTTCGTGTAGAAATATCAATCATTCATTCATTGTAAACAAGACACTATCAGGATATCTAAGAAAGCCACGCAAAGAAAAAACCAATCATCAAAACACAAAAAGCCAAACACGACTTTTCTTTTTACATCTTAGTGTATCCATTTCCACCAGTAATAACCACATTAAACGAACTCCTCCACGACCCGATGTTGACAGCATTAGCCTCAGACACCGCAGTCGAGTAAAAAGCACACTTGACATCGACCTGCGGCGCAGGATTAGTGCATCCATTGCCAGGTGTCAAGCTAGGCGTTCTCTCAAAGTAGATATTGAAGCCTTTGCAAGCAATGTTGGCATCGCAGATGGCTGCGCATTGGGAGGGAGAGTAGGAAGATAGTTCGGTGTAGAACATGTAGCCTGCTTGGGAGACAGAGGCGTAGAAGCCTGCGAAGCGCCAGACGTAGTTGGCAGGGACCGAGGCGGACATGTATTGGGCGCGGAGAGTGGAGTCTTTGAGGAAAGCTGAGGGGGCGGGGTTGGAAGGTGTGTAGGTGTAGCCGTAGTTGGGCATTGGTGAGCAAGCTCCATTGGCAGCAGGAGTGGAAGATGCAACAACAGAAGAAGATGTAGTGGTTGCTGCACGGCGTTGACGTTTCTTGCTGCTTGTGCTTGTGCTGGCTTTAGAAGTTGTTGATGAAGCGGTGGGCTTTGCTGAGGTAGGAGCGGTGGTGCTCATCTTTGCAACTGCAGTGGCAGCGACTGGGGAGCCGGTAATTGAGGTGGTGGTCAGAACGGCTCTGGGACTTTGTGCGGACATCTGAGACAGAACTGATGAGATGGCGGCATCGGTGTTTTGGATTGTGACTGGGCAGGTCGTGCAGACACTGCTAGGCTTGCTAGAAATGGCAGCGGCCTCTGCGATAGCAGCCAGCACAGGAAGAACGAAGAGTTCGAAACGCATGGTGAATATGCTGTAGGGAGTGTAGTCGATAGAGTAGTCGTTGGAGAGAGCGTATTGGTAGTTGTTATAGAGAGTGACTAAAGCTTGAGCTTGATAGAGAATGTATTGGTATTGTAAATGAGTGTGAAGCTGCTTAATGATGATGGAGTAAACAACAGGGATACCAAAGAAATATATATACTTGGACCTCTACGATGGATTTTGGTATACTGGATCTCCAAGGGATCTCGGCCTTCGTGGTAGATGGATCGGGTCTCACATCTTCAACGTTTGAGTTCTGCTAACGGCCGAAAAATCGGCGGGGTGGCTGTCAAGAAGTTTTCTAGAACACTTACCATCTCGATTCATGGGATAGTGCTTTGTGCTGATGGTTTCTTGTGTGTAGGTTTTGTTGTGTAATTGCTCAGATGTCGTCAGAGCTGTCCGTCATCAAGATACTGACCTACAACAGACAAACCCAGCAAAGCAGTATCTACAGCACACTGGTCTGATCCTCATACACGATACCAGTAGCAGGACCCTTCGCGAGGTGCAGGGGTTTGACAGAAGCCTTGAGGCTCAAACACACTCTCGACATTTGTCAAGATGGAGCAAGTCCCACATAGCGACGAGATAGTACAAGATCCATATCAAGCCATCAACAATGGTCTCGCAATCATAGGTAAAAACAGGAATAGGAGAGGTAACCAAACCGTTGTTCCATAGCACGAGCAAGGACGAGACCGTTATGTGGCTTGACTCCAAGCGCTATTGATTGTCTTAGATCCTTACTCGAGATCCGAATTGAGCCGGATCCACTGGTTCTTCTATCGTTCTCTGGTTGAGAAGACACAAAAAGGCTTGATTATTGATCGAGACCAAGGGGATGGCTTTGATATATGAATCAGGGGATGTGCCCAAGGTGGTGCGAGGCTTTTCGGAGAATTGACCGGTGTGGCCTTTGACGAATGAGAGGCTTTGAGAGGACGTGCTGTATTTACCCAGGTATGATAGAGTTTTCTCGCATCGTACTGCGCCTCAGTAGTGTATATCCATCTGACGTGCCAAGAGGTATATGAGAAAGAGAATGCGAGGATGCGTTGAGACAAGAGATGAGGTGGCTGGGTGGTCTCGCGGAGTGTTTTTGTCCGAGCTCCGGCTGGATCGAAATTCTTCGTGACCAAGACTTTTTGGTTGTGGTATATGACCCTGTCCTTACGCTGTTCACGCCATATCACTGTTGAACGTGCATTTACTGATGAACCCAGTATGTTTTGAGGGGTCTCGAACTGCTTATAGCACTGACGTGTGATCGTTTCGCTGTTTATGTACGCGTTGCACCTTTCGACCTCTCGTTTTCGTTCTTTGCAAGAGTCAACATGATACAACGCTATTCGTGTTGTTGTTTCGAACAACCCGACACTCGAAATTGTAAATTTGACATAGGACCATACCACGACGTTCCTTGACCATATAACTACCCAAGCTGTTTGAGCTAATAGCAGGCTGTGTTATACTTGAGAAGTAAGCCAAAAAATGATGAGGGTGGCTTACAATGTTGTCTTGAAGTCGTCGAGGTCGACGAAATTCATGCTTCAGGTGCAACCCTGGCAAACGCTTGGAGGATTCAGGCTGGGAGACTTCTTCACATTTCGAAGTCTCACCGTGTTACATTGTCACAAGCCCCTACTGGATTCTCCATCTCACCGTAACATAGAGAAAATCTTGACAGCTGTCGGATCGCACAATACTATCCGGCAAGCCGATGTCTCCAAGGGGAGAGTGTCTATCAGGGTGCTTCCAAGGACACACTCCTGGCTTGAAAGTGTCGTGCATTGCATCAGCTGCCTTGGATAGTCTTTAGCACACGGGAGAGGTCATCATATGGCAGTAAACCATGATTCATTTCAATTTGAGGATACATATGACTAATACCTATAGCAGCAGATCTTCATAGTCTGCATGAGAAGAAAGAATCAAAACGACAAAAAATCCGGACAATGGCAACAAGAGTCACATCCTTGGTTATGCCCAACTCATCCATACATTCTAGCTATGCAAGAATTGTCCACCAAACCTTCTCGAGGAGTTTGAACACACTCACTTCCTTGCAAGAGCGTTGCCAAATTAACAGGAAAGGACACAAGTGGCTGGGGTGGTGGCGGTATCGCATGTCAATGTCGAATTGGCCACAACAGCACCCAAACGCTGGTTGGAGAATTGAACCGCAACTTGCGTGCTACCATCGGTCGATCCTTGGATACCAATGGCTGCACTGGCCGATCCTTGAGCCTGACCAATATCGTAGTATCTATAGACAAAGACACCTGGATTGGTACTGTCATAGCTGACGGTAAAGTGATAAGTCTCAGTAGTGCCAGCGCGAATAAGACGGTACTCGTAAGTGACAGCCGTGGATGTGTAGGTGTAGAAGATACCCTGCTCGAGATCGGATCCCGTTTTGAACAGATCATCGAAGAAGGGAGCTGCGGCGTACAACGGGATGTAAGGGTTGGGAAGGCCGGGACTGCTGTCGTAGTCGGTGGTGCCCGAGACCAATGAGAGAAGCTAGAATGAAGTCATCAGCGAAGGTCAAGCCATAGTCAATCATAATGATACGTACACCATTCGTGGAGGGGAAGGTAGCGGACGAGGATCCACCGTACATCGTCATCTGGAAAGGAAGATCGATCTCACAGTACGAGTCGTCTTCATCAGTGTCGATCGGATCACCAAAGTCACAGCGCGTCGGACTGGGCAGCAGACCGTTGTAAGTGGACGTTGAGCCATCAGGGTTGACGACTGTAGAGCTACCACTTCCGGAGGGAAGAGGAGGACCGGTACAGACAGGTGAGCTTGCAGCAGGGCTACTACTTGCACTGCTCACTGCAGCTCCAGAGCCACTTCCACTTCCACTTCCGGCCCCAGTGCTGCCACCACTTGAAGCAGCAGCAGCCGCAGGCGTGGATGCAGTCGAAGGATACATTGATACAGAAACAGTGGCAGGAGAGACCAAGATAGCCAAGGCGATTGTGTTTCCACTGTCACTTGATGTAGCGCCAGCAGACTGCTTCAAATAGCAGGTGCCCATGGTCATAGTACTATCCCCCGAGTAGACGAAAGCACCGCAACCTGAAGTGCTGTCACAAGCAGCGAAACATCCGTTAATGCCCTGGCCATTAGCAGCAACGACAGAGATGAGTGCACCATCACTGTTACTGCCACACGAGATGCTGTATTGAGCACCATTGGAGTCCGTGATGGTTGTGCCATTCATAGCGGGACACTTGGGTGGACCACCAGTAGCGGCAGAAGTAGGTGTTGCCTGAGTACTAGTTGGAGGCGGGCCGGAGCCATAAGCCAGTCCATTCCTGATACCGGCAACAGAATTCTCACCGGCAGGTATGAATGTAAGGTTTGCGTTGCCAGGCTTTTTCAGATAACAGTTTCCGTTGTAGACAAAACCACCACAACCATAACTGGCGTCGCAATAAAGCAGACATCCATTGAAATCTGGTGAGGGTCCAGCTAGAACGCCGCCGAGGGTCGTGTCCGAGCCACATCTGATCTCGTAGCTAGCACCATTACCATCGGTGACTGTTTGGTTGTCAACAGATGGGCACGAATAGGCGGTCAGCGATACAGTAGCGGACGGTGCTGAAGAAGTGGTCGATGTAGCGCCAACGACACCGTTTCTGATACCGCCAACATAGTTCGGACCAGCATTAGGAACGAATTGAATGCTTCCAACAGAGCCGGGGTTCTTGAGATAGCAATTTCCGTTGTACGTGAAACCACCACAGCCATCAACACCGTCGCAGATTGTCATACAGCCATTAAAGTCTGGTGAAGAGCCATAATTGATGCCACCCAATGTCGTGTCTGAGCCACACTCAATAAGATAGGTGGCTCCGTTAGCATCAACGACCGTTTGGTCGTTGTTTGCTGGGCATGAGTAGCTGGTCTGCGACACGGTCGCACCTGGGGCTGAACCTGTACTTGTGACAGTGCCTGAACCACTAGAGAGAGACGAACCACTTCCAGAACCGACAACAGTGGTAGAAGTCGAACTGATACCGCTTGTAGGCATTGAAGTGGTCATGCTTGTGGAAACTGAACCGGCACTTCCTCCGGGGCCGCCTATGGATATATAGATAAGAGGCGTCGTGGAGATCGAGCTGCTACTAGCCATAGATGATAAAACACTGACTACACCTGTAGCAGAAGATACAGGAGAAGCAACAGAAGACATGCTCATGGCTGAAGCGCTCGATGTCACACTCGGAGCATGGCTCGAAACAGCAAGCGACGATGAGCCTGAAGCTACAGAGGAAAGAATGGAAGCAATGGAGGAGACTCCAACAACTGACGATGAACCTGTACTCAAGGCTGACAAAACAGAGTGGCTCGCAGAGGACATCATCGAAATGCCAGAAGAGGCGGGCTGACCAGCGGAAGAAGCCATTGAGGCGCCGGAAGAGGTGCTTGCAACACTGCCAGGATGAGCCGGCACATTTCTGATACCAGAAACGGTGCCTTGTGTCGTAGAAGGTTGAAACGTGATGCCGGAGGAAGAGGTGCCAGTTTCGATGTAACAGCTGCTAACACCATCGAAGGTCCATGCCGTACAACCATTGGTCTGATCGCAGAGTGTCATACAGCCATTGAGATTGGTAGCTGAACCAGCGATTTGAGTAGCTGCACCACCGGACAAAGCTTCATTGCAGCCAAGTTGGTAGGTGCCTCCCATGTTCGACTGAACTGTCTGTCCATTGTTGACAGGGCAGGAGTAAGTGGTTTGAGGAGGCATACTGCTCGCCGAAGCAGCAGAACTGGCGGTGCTCGAGCTTGGTACAACAACAGGGCCAATTCCGCTGATCGATGCCGAACTGCTGAGAGGAGTACTGGCTGAACTGCCACCCATAGCTGAGCTGGGTTCCATAACAGCGTTCGCCGAGGACGATGTCATGGACTCCATCATCGAAGGAGCAGACATCATGCCTGAAGACATTCCAGATGCCATTGGGCTAGACATCATGCTTGAAGACATGCCAGGAGTCATAGGACTAGACATCGAGCCCATCGACGAAACAGATGAAGCCATCTGTGATGATAATTCGGACGCAATTGAGGATGCCACGACTGCTGCTGGCGATGAACTACCGCCACCTGGCAAGAGATTTGATACGGTACTCAATTGAGCCCCCGAAGCCCCAGAAGAAGTCGAAGAAGATGCTACCCCTATGCCATTGTTGGTCACAGGTTCAACATAGAGTATGACAGGACTCCAGCTTCTCTGTGCCTCCATGGGACCGAGAAACTTGGCCAGAATCAAAGCATTGTCAAGTAGACCTGGAGGCAACTTGTAGAACTGAGCCGTACCATTGGTGAAGAGCGGGTTGGTCCAGTTCAACATCCCGTTGTTGACAGTGAAGGTTGTGTTGATAGGCAGATCGTAATCAGTGACGCCAAATGCTTGATCAACAACGTTGAAGTTTGTCGCAACATGACTGCCATTGAGAATAGCAAGTCGCCCTTCGTTGATCGTGTAAACTGCCGCCACCGACTGGTTGGTAGTCGTGTTTCCATTAGCAGTCAACCAGTACGGAGCAGTATCTTGGTCAGGGTAGCCAGAGGTATCGACTTGCTGTAGTCGAATCACGAAGGGTGCACCACCATTGGCTGCGGCATCGGTCCATGGTGTAGGCTGAACAGTCACGGTCGACTGAATGACTGTGGTAGACGTGCCAGACGTGTAAGTTGCGCTACAAGCACTGACATGAGTTGTCAGAGTAATAGTTTGAGCGTTGCATGCCTGCGAGAACAAGGAGAACGCGGAAGCGATTGGAAGAAATCGACGGAGGATCATCTTGTGTCTGCCTCTGAAGGCCGGACAGCGAGTTAGGAAAATGTACCAGCAAAAAGCGAATGTGGTACCACAACCAGCTAACAAGTTGAAAGGAACGACTGAGATAAAGGAGGAGAGCGATACGCGCGGAAAACATTGTGCACGCGACTGGCCAAGTTTGAGGAATGAAAAACATACCTATGGTTTGATGGGCCAAGGTGGAGAGGAATGCAAGAACCATCCCTTCCTGCGTACCGATTTGATTAGACCCTGGATTATCAGTAGATCGCGTCACTCACATACCAGAGAAAGATCTGATGGCTTTTGACAAACCTAGATCAGTAAATTAGCCGCTGATAGAACGACCCATACCAGTTCAACACCAGGAGAGAACGATTTTTTCATGTAGTGATCTCGACGGGAGAAGACTCCTTGTCAAGAAGAGTTTGTGCTAGCACGCAACTGTGGGCGAGTCTTGAGTGGTGAAAACGAAGCCATATTATTCGAAGGCCTACTCAGCGTAAAACAAATTGAAAAATGAAATAACAGAGACGTATACGCCCTAATACTAAAAACATGAAAAGCGCATTAAGAACCGATCCAATATGTCCCACCGACATTCTGCGGCGGAGCCTTTATTCTGAATCATCAAATCCACAGACCTGCAATGCATGATGAATTCGCTTTTGATCATTTACAGAAGAAGGGCAGCAGCGCCAGAGAAGATGGCAATGAAAGCAGAAAGGCCAATGGTGTAAGGACCGACTTGGACAGACTGAACGGACAAGGCACCAGCAGCGCCCTTGGAGCCTGAGCCTGAAGACTTGGAGGAGCCAGAGCTGCCAGAACCGCCAGTAGCAGCAGCACCAGATCCAGTGGTAGGAGAGGCGGTGACCTGTCCTGTGCCAGCAGTTCCAGCTTGGGCCATGAGAGAAGAGCAGACTCCGGTAGGCTTGGATCCAGACTTGAGGGTGGCAGATCCACTGAAGGCACAAGCGCTGGCACGTTGAGCAGAGGGCTGAGCAGAGTAGTACTGGTCAAGGACGAAACCAAGCTGCTCGGTCGAGTTGCACATGCTGTAAGCACCGTAGGTACCAGTGGTAGCGTTCTGGGATGATGTTAGTCATGGATGTGAAATCAAGTATGGGTACGACTTACGTGTTGGATGCCAGCGCAGGCGTTGGAGTCAGCGCCGCAGACGTAGCCGAACATAGAACCATACTCCTCCTCATCGACGCTAGACTTGACGGTACAGCTCAGAGAGTTGAACATGCACTGGCAGAGTTCCCTATATCACGTGTCAGCTGTTTGTATGCGATGCCGAAGGGCGGGTGCACGGACCTGTTGGGGCTTGGCGGAAGAGGGCTGGCCTTAGCAGCCCAAGCAGTACCAATGGCAGGGCAAGAGGCGATAGTGTTGGTGGGCGAGTATGAGGCGCTGTTGACACCGCTGGGAGAGACAGTTGCCATGGCGGATTTCAGGTTCGAGTAATCGGCCAGGGTTGAGACAGCGTTGTTGACGATCGAGACAAGACCGTACTCGTTCGAGGTCTCGAAGTACATGTAGACGATACCACCAGACCAAACGCTGGTCATGTTATCACCGTACAGGGCGGCAGTTTCACCCCAAGTCCTCGGGCGGTGGGTGTTGCAACCGTACTCACTGTACCAATGTTAGTTGTTGATTAGGCATGGTGGGGACTCGGGAAGACGAACGCGAAGAAAACGGGAACACTGTAAGTAGAGAACTCCTCAGTGCGAGCCTGGTATCCGGATTCAATGTAGTTAGAAGGATCACACCAAGAGTAGACGTTGTAGCCCCAGAAGTCAATGTTGAGGGCGGTGTCAGAGCTGCAGTCGAAGTAGTCGGCCATGTCAACACGAATAGTCGAGTCATCGGATGTGGCGTAACCAACACCGAGCTGTCTGTAACCAGCATTCTTGATGTATGCCTTGGTGTCGCGAACAGCGGCCTTGACGAAAGCGCTGGCGTTGGTGGTGTTCTGGGAGTTTGAGACCTCGTTACCGGCGAAGAAACCAAGAGTGTTGGTGTAGTTGGCAAGAGCATCGACAACGGAGATGTAGCGCTGGTACAAGTCGTCGTTCCAGGCAGGGTCGTTGCGGTTGATGGAGGTATCGGGGGCGGAAAGATCGGACACGACGTAGATGCCAGCATCTGCGAGCATGTTCATGCAGGCATCGTGGTTCTTGGTAGGGTCAATGGCGTAAACACGGATGGTGTTTGTGCGCAGAGCCTGGAGGTAGGGAATATCACGAGCGCAAGTAGATTCATCGGCCAAAGGGTCGGTGTAGGAAGAGTCGGTGGTGTTCTGAACGTCCTCCTGGTATGCGACACCGCGCATGAAGAACTGGGTGCCGTTGGTCTTGTAGAAGAACTTGGATCCCTTGATGACGATGGGGTCGACATCAGCGGCGACCTTGGAGACGAGCATGCTCGCAGCCGCGATGGCTGTGGCAATGCCAAAGCCCTTCATGATGATGATGTGGATACTTGTTTAGTAGTAAACTGGTGTAAATAGCCGCCTTTAGTAGGTGATCAGGGGCTCAGGTGGAAGGTGCGAAACGCAGGAATAATAAAAGCTTCGAGCGAGCGATGAGATGATACTGAAGAGTTGTGGAGCAAGGAGTGAACGAAAATCGATATCAGGTAAATCGTCACAGGACACGAAATACCAGAAGATGCACAAGGGAAAAAAAGGCAGGCAAACAACAAGAAAGGTTGCTGTCCGGGAGAGGTTGCGGACCGTGGCAACAGGCAAGCGCCTTACATAAGATGGAAAGAACGTGTTTTGGCACTGGCCGCGCAAGCCCACCTCCTGGCCCATCTGATCATCATCTCCCCGAGGAGCTACTTCGCCACAACGATACGAGTCCGCACGACTGTCTGGAATATGGAATTGACTGCCCTATTTCATTTCTCACTTTTGCCAATCCCTCCGCCCAGAGCCTTGGCTACTTCTGCGCAAGAGCTTTCAATTGCTTCTGCTGCTTCGCCTGAAGGTCTTGCCTCCGTGTTATATGTGCTGCCGTTCAAGCCCGCAATTTCAATGTAGCGACCGTGCCTGCAATGTATGGGGTCGTCAAACGAAACGCCTGCATAGGTGGCGCAACAGCACTCAACTCGACCGCGTCCTCCTTCATCCGGCTCCCATGTCTCCTGTAAAATCTCATTCCGAGCAGCCGGGCCAAGCTTCGTGTGCCTCAACGGCGGCTGCGTATCACTTTTAGCCCCGTCAACAAGATGCCGAGACTGTAAACAGTCGCCTTTGCACTGTTGACTTCTTCGAACAAAATTGCTGTCTTCGATGACAGAACTTGTGTTCCTCCGAGGGCTTCAACCTTTATCATATTAGAGAGCTTCTCAACGTTTGTATCATCGGATTTGCAAATAGTCTTATGTCGTCACGACCAATTGTGATCTACAGATATCCTGAGGTGCAGGAGGAGACATGTCCAGAGGTAACAACTCCGTAGCTAGTCTGCACAGTGGCTGAAAGTCCAAAGAGCATCCATGTCTGCTCGCACATGCATGTCGTCTTATCTTTCATGCCCATGCTATCGTCCATTCAAGCTTCGCTACTTAGTACTCCAGCCTGCGGATGTCTAAGCTCTACTCGATGCACCTCTACATATGAATTTTAGGAGTATGTCATGTTTAGGAATGCGTTTCACAATTCAGGATGACGATGCAGGAAATTGCGAATGGTAAATCGATACACAGGCCATGGCATTAGGCACTTCGATCCGAGACTTTGATCTTGAGCAACAATGCCTCTGATATCACGGACTCTTTCTGGAAGGATTTCGATATGTGGTTAAAATTGTCGTATGCTCGAAAAGTCGTGGCAAGCGTCCAGAAATAGCATACGAGGGTAAAGATGCCGCGCTTGTGTATGTAGACTTTCTTACTAGATCTGAACACGCGGCGAGAAAATAGCTAATGCATACCACATATTGTGTCTGTTAGAGCAAAGCCTTCATAGTTCAGTAGTTGGAGTGGAAGCTCTCAACATATCACGAAATTTGAATGACGATTTTGGATGTAAGCCACAGTCAAAGCATCACCCAAGCATTTCGCGGACAGCAGCGAACCGTTCAACAAGCACGCATATGAGGTGTGAGGCGCATTAATGACAAAGCCGAAAATAGCACTGGGCAAGTTAGCAAGCATCCAGAAATTCGACCACTCAAAGTAGTGCTGGCGATCGCGTTAAGACGTCTGTTATTTGCTGGCAGACACCAATAAATCGACCATCCAGTCAGTCGGAGCACGGCACAGAACAAGAAGAGCAAGCAGTACAGGGCTGTGCAAGAGGTGCGGTTCGGTGCTTTGAGATTGAAAGCAGTGATCGTCAAGCCTGATTTGCGTTGATGTCAAGTCGTGGACGGAGCTTGTGCCCTGCTCAAGACGGTGTGAAAAGAAGTGGCCAAGAAGGACCATGGTTCCCCAGCAAGAATCGACGATTAGCGGCCCGGTGCGGAAAAGATTTCAGAGAGGCAGTCTGGCAGTCTCAGGAATGGCAGGACGCATGTTTGAAGAACGGCGCTAGAGGGCGAAGCGATGAGCGAATGAGAGGGCAGTGGGCGGGACTGAGGCGCGAGATGAAAGTTGGCTGGGGCATGATAGCGCGACTCGCCCTGCCGCGAATGCTGGAGCTAAATTGAAAAGTGGCCTGAGCTTTGTTTTGGATCAAGGAGAGACTTGTGTTCCTGCTGCGGTGCTCGCTGTCCGGGATCCGGCCGCTAGGTGCATTTTGCTGGGGCTTTTCCTGAATCTTGGTGCTCTGTTGGTGCTCCTAGGCAGTTGTCTGTCGAATCGCGTTGGTGCGGTCGGTCTTTCGCCTCCAAGCCGTTGAAACAGCAGACTACGATCAACCGAAAGCCCCCCCTTTCCCGCCCCTGCCTCGTGCGCGCGCCTTCTGTTCCAGCATCTTTTTGCTTTCGTGCAAACACTCATTCGTTCTCTTTTGTGTTCTCCTCCCGGCTGCACATCTGTCTCCCTTCCTTCCTTCATCGCCGCCACCCTCATCCAAGGTGTCGGATTGAACAGAGGTTGCTTGACATCTGCAATCCCGGACTGATCAAGAAGCCTATTTCTTGCATCTCCACACAAGCTGCCGAGTCTGCGGCCGCGCGTTCTCACGGCAACAACTGCATCTACTTTTCGACCTACACCACCTCCGGTCCGAAAATATCAACATCGCCTCCTTCGCTCAGGCATAGCTGTTGCTGCATCCGCACCAGTCCTCTCTGTGGACCATCACACTCGCTGCAACCCCAAACAACAGACGCTTCGCTCAGGCTTTTTTGGCCACATTCCCGCAATCAGCCCATCCCTCGTTCATTGGCGAATGTCACTGCTTTGAGGTGAGAATCACCATAGCCAAATTTACCACCCTGGACGAGTTTCTGACTTGTCACAGTAATTTTTCGTAATTGACTACAGCATGGCGCACCCTCAACAGGGCGGTGGCCATTACACTGACGATGGCTACGGCCACGGCAACGATGGTTACTACCAGGACGATCAAAACCAGGCCTACTACGACCACAACCAGGGTTATGGCAATGGCCAGGACAGCTACTATGATGAAGGGTTAGTCGTTCTTGTAATTGCCGAGCCTCCTCTGAATGTTGCTAATTCGCTCGTGTAGTACTGGTCACTACGCCCAAGGCGAACACGGCCCTTACCAAGGTCAACACGGCCAAGACGGCTACTACGACGCTGGTCACAACGGCTACCAGGACGAGTACTACAATGATCAATACTACGACCAAGGCCACGCTGGTCAGCAGGGAGCTCGTCAGCCCAGAGGCCACTCCGAGGAAGATTCGGAGACCTTCAGCGATTTCACCATGAGATCCGACATGGCTCGCGCTGCCGAGATGGACTACTATGGTCGTGGCGATGAGCGCTACAACAGCTACAACGGCGAGCAAGGTGGCCGCGGCGGTTTCCGCCCTCCTTCCTCTCAGGTTTCGTACGGCGGTAACCGCTCTTCTGGTGCTTCAACACCCGTCTATGGCATGGACTACACCAATGCTCTTCCCGCTGGACAGCGCTCGAGAGAGCCCTACCCTGCCTGGACCTCGGATGCTCAGATTCCTCTTTCCAAGGAGGAAATTGAGGACATTTTCCTCGACCTGACTGCCAAATTTGGTTTCCAACGTGACAGCATGAGAAACATGTTCGACCACTTCATGACCCTGCTCGACTCGCGTGCTTCCCGCATGTCGCCTAACCAAGCCCTCCTCTCGCTTCACGCTGATTACATTGGTGGTGACAACGCCAACTACCGTCGTTGGTACTTCGCCGCTCACCTCGATCTCGACGATGCTGTCGGTTTTGCCAACATGAATCTCGGAAAGGCGAATCGCCGTACACGCAAGGCCCGCAAGGCCGCCAAGAAGGCGGCTGCGCAAGCCGAGACCGAGGAGGCCACTCTTTCCAGTCTCGAGGGTGATAACAGTCTTGAGGCTGCTGAGTATCGCTGGAAGTCGCGCATGAACAAGATGTCTCAGCACGACCGCGTCAGACAGATTGCTCTGTACCTTCTTTGCTGGGGTGAAGCTAACCAGGTTCGTTTTATGCCTGAGTTGATGTGTTTCATCTTCAAGTGTGCCGATGATTATTTCAACTCTCCTGCTTGCCAGAACAAGGTCGAGCCCGTTGAGGAATTCACCTACCTCAACAACGTTATCACCCCTCTGTACAACTACTGCAGAGATCAGGGTTATGAAATTTTCGACGGCAAGTACGTCCGTAGAGAGCGTGACCACAACAAGATCATCGGTTACGATGACATGAACCAGCTCTTCTGGTACCCTGAGGGTATTGAGCGTATCATCTTTGAGGACAAGTCTCGTCTGGTCGACTTGCCTCCTGCTGAACGCTACGAAAGACTTCAGGATGTTGTCTGGAAGAAGTGCTTCTTCAAGACTTTCAAGGAGACCAGATCGTGGTTCCACAACTTGGTCAACTTCAACCGTATCTGGGTCATCCACATTACTGCTTACTGGTTCTACACTGCCTACAACTCGCCTACTCTTTACACCAAGGACTACCAACAGCAGCGTAACAACTCTCCTCACGGGTCTGCTCACTTCTCGGCTGTCGCTCTCGGTGGTACTGTCGCGTCCGTTATTATGGTTCTCGCCACGCTCGCCGAATGGTCATACGTCCCAAGAAGGTGGGCAGGTGCTCAGCACTTGACCAAGCGTCTTCTCTTCCTCATTCTCGTTCTTGTCATTAACGTTGCACCCGCCGTGTACATCTTTGGTGTGAACCAGAAGGGCAAGATTGCCTTGGCTCTTGGTATCGTGCAATTCCTGATCGCACTGATTACTTTCGTCTTCTTCTCAGTCATGCCACTTGGCGGTCTCTTCGGCAGTTACCTGACTGGCAAGTCTCGTCGCTACGTGGCTAGTCAGACATTCACTGCCAGCTGGCCTCAGCTCAAGGGCAATGCCATGTGGATGTCTTACGGTCTATGGATCATGGTCTTTGGTGCCAAGCTCGCAGAGTCTTACTTTTACCTGACTCTGTCGCTGCGTGACCCTATCCGTATCCTGTCCACTTTGAAGATCAGACACTGCATTGGTATTAAGTATGTCGGCACAGTGCTTTGCTACCACCAGGCCACGGTCACGCTGATTTTGATGTACATCACTGATCTGATCCTGTTCTTCTTGGATACCTATCTCTGGTACATTATTCTGAACACCGTGTACTCGGTCGCTCGCTCTTTCTACCTTGGTGTCTCTATCTGGACTCCTTGGAGAAACATCTTCTCTCGTCTGCCCAAGCGTATCTACTCCAAGGTCCTTGCAACCACCGACATGGAAATCAAGTACAAGCCCAAGGTTCTGATCTCGCAGATTTGGAACGCTATCATTATCTCGATGTACCGTGAGCACTTGCTGGCCATCGACCACGTTCAGAAGCTCCTTTACCACCAGGTCCCTTCAGAGCAAGAGGGCAAGCGTACTCTCAGAGCACCCACTTTCTTCGTTTCTCAGGAAGATCACTCTTTCAAGACTGAATTCTTTCCCAGCCAGAGTGAGGCTGAGCGTCGTATCTCTTTCTTCGCTCAGTCGCTGTCCACTCCTATCCCCGAGCCTGTTCCTGTCGACAACATGCCTACTTTCTCCGTCATGATCCCCCACTACGGTGAGAAGATCCTTCTCTCGCTCCGTGAGATTATTCGTGAGGACGACCCTTACTCTCGTGTCACTATGCTTGAGTACCTCAAGCAGCTCCACCCTCACGAATGGGACTGCTTCGTTAAGGACACCAAGATCCTGGCTGATGAGACTTCGCAATTCAACGGCGAATACGAGAAGACCGAGAAGGACACTGCTAAGGCCAAGATCGATGATCTTCCCTTCTACTGCATTGGTTTCAAGTCTGCTGCTCCTGAGTACACTCTCCGCACTCGTATCTGGGCATCGCTCCGTTCTCAGACCCTTTACCGTACCATCTCTGGTTTCATGAACTACAGCCGTGCCATCAAGCTGCTGTACCGTGTCGAGAACCCTGAGGTTGTTCAGATGTTCGGTGGCAACTCTGATAAGCTCGAGAGAGAATTGGAGCGCATGGCTCGCCGCAAGTTCAAGATCTGTGTTTCCATGCAGCGTTACGCCAAGTTCACTAAGGAAGAGCGCGAGAACGCCGAGTTCCTGCTCCGTGCCTACCCTGACCTTCAGATCGCCTACCTTGACGAGGAACCCCCGGTCAACGAAGGTGAGGACCCTCGCCTCTACTCTGCTCTGATTGACGGTCACTCCGAAATCATGGAGAACGGTCTTCGCAAGCCCAAGTTCCGTATCATGCTCTCTGGTAACCCTATTCTCGGTGACGGCAAGTCTGACAACCAGAACCACTCTATCATCTTCTACCGTGGTGAGTATATCCAACTCATCGACGCTAACCAGGACAACTACCTGGAGGAATGCCTGAAGATTCGTTCTGTCCTTGCCGAGTTCGAAGAAATGACCACCGACAATGTCTCCCCTTACACCCCTGGTCTGGCCACTCCCAAGTTCGACCCCGTTGCTATTCTCGGTGCTCGCGAGTACATTTTCTCAGAGAATATCGGTATTCTTGGTGACGTCGCTGCCGGAAAGGAACAGACATTCGGTACTCTCTTCGCTCGTACTCTCGCCGAGATTGGTGGTAAGCTCCATTATGGTCACCCCGATTTCCTTAACGGTATCTTCATGACTACTCGTGGTGGTGTGTCCAAGGCTCAGAAGGGTCTCCATCTGAACGAGGATATTTACGCTGGTATGACTGCTCAGCTCCGTGGTGGCAGAATTAAGCACTGCGAGTACTACCAGTGTGGTAAGGGTCGTGATTTGGGTTTCGGCTCCATTCTCAACTTCACCACCAAGATTGGTACTGGTATGGGTGAGCAGATGCTTTCTCGTGAATACTACTACCTTGGCACTCAACTCCCTCTGGACCGCTTCTTGTCTTTCTACTACGCTCACGCTGGTTTCCATGTCAACAACACTTTCATCATGTTGTCGGTGCAGCTCTTCATGTTCTGTATCCTCAACCTTGGTGCTCTCAGACACGAAACCATCATCTGCCGTTACAACAGAAACACCCCCATCACCGACCCTGAGTGGCCCACGGGCTGTGCCAACTTGCGCCCTTGTCTCGACTGGATTGAGCGTTGCTGTGTTTCCATCTTCATCGTCTTCTTCATCTCCTTCGTTCCTCTTACGGTTCAGGAATTGACCGAGCGTGGATTCTGGCGCGCAGCTACTCGTCTTGCCAAGCACTTCTCTTCGTTCTCCCCTCTCTTCGAAGTCTTCGTCTGTCAGATCTACACCAACGCTCTCCAGCAGAACTTGTCCTACGGTGGTGCCCGTTACATCGGTACCGGTCGTGGTTTCGCCACTGCTCGTATGCCTTTCGGTATCCTCTACTCGCGTTTCGCAGCTCCTTCCATCTACCTGGGTATCCGCCTGCTTCTCATGCTTCTGTTCGGTACCCTGACCATCTGGGGATACTGGCTTCTTTACTTCTGGGTTTCGCTTCTCGCTCTCTGTATCGCTCCCTTCCTGTTCAACCCTCACCAGTTTGCCTGGGGAGACTTCTTCATCGACTACCGTGAGTTCCTCAGATGGTTGTCCCGTGGAAACACCAAGGGCCATTCGGCATCGTGGATTGGATTCGTCCGTCTTTCGCGTACCCGCATCACCGGTTTTAAGAAGAAGGTGCTCGGTGAGCCGTCTGCCAAGCTGTCTGGAGACACTTCTCGTGCTCGCTTCGGTAACGTCTTCTTCGCTGAAGTCGTTGGTCCGCTCTTCCTGGTTGCTGTGACTCTCATTCCCTACCTTTACATCAACTCTGGAACCGGAGTCACCCGCGCCAAAAACCCACAGGCGAGTAATGCAGATTTCGAGCCCACCAACCCTCTCATTCGTGTTGCTATCGTTGCCTTTGCTCCAATCGGTGTTAATGCTGGTGTGTCATTCATGTTCTTCGCCATGGCTTGTTGTATGGGACCCATCTTCAGCATGTGCTGCAAGAAATTCGGTGCCGTTCTGGCCGCCATTGCTCACGCCATTGCCGTCATTGTGCTCATCGTCATGTGGGAAGTCATGTTCTTCCTCGAGGGATGGAGCTTCCCCAAGATGCTTATCGGCATGATTGCGTCACTCGCCATCCAGCGCTTCATCTACAAGCTCATCATTGCTCTGGCGCTCACTCGTGAATTCAGAACCGACTCCTCCAACATTGCTTGGTGGACTGGTAAATGGTACGGCATGGGATGGATGGGCTTCTCTCAGCCTGGTCGTGAATTCTTGTGTAAGATCACTGAGTTGGGATACTTCTCGTCGGACTTCTGCTTGGGACACTTGCTGTTGTTCTTCATGCTCCCTCCCCTTTTGATCCCTTACATTGACACATTCCACTCTGTCATGCTCTTCTGGCTCCGTCCTAGGTATGTTCCCATTTGCTTATATTGTTGAGAAGCTTTGCTAACAAAATGACAGTCGCCAGATCCGTCCTCCAATCTACTCGCTCAAGCAGTCGAAGCTTCGCAGACGTCGTACGATCCGCTACGCCATTCTGTACTTCACCTTGTTCGTCATCTTCATTGTGCTTATCGTTGCGCCAATGGTTGCTGGCAAGTTCATGAACCTGAAGGTCGACACTCTCCCCATGAATCTAATGCAGCCCACCAACCTCAAGAACAACGACACTACCAGCCAGACTACTGGTACTGCTGTGGCAGGTGAAACAGATGCAGCAGCAGCTACTTCAGGTGGCTCTGCCGCGTCGTCTGCAGCAGCACGCCGCTTTGCTCACTTCAAGTACTAAAAGAGGTTGGAGGATGAAGTTTCACAATAGATTTGAGTGGAAGTTTCGGCGTCAAAATGATTGTGTTCAGCATGGCTTGTGGCATGTTCCTGTACAGCAGCAAGTTGGCAGGTGTGCTCTGATTGGTCGGGCAGCATAATGATGATTATTTGTCTTTGTTTTTATTCTTTTCAGAGTCGGCGGGAAGAGAATTTGGGAATTGATTATTGCCACTGTTAGAATTAAATGCTCAAAATGCAATCACCAGTACATATGCTCAAGCACTGTCCTCTGAGAAAGCGAAATGTCTGTGAAGAGCAAGGCAGTGAATGTGTTGTTCGAGCTGGCCTGGAAGCAGCGAAGAAGCAGGTCACGTGCATGTCGTAGGAAGGGCGCGCAAGCTGGAAGTCACAAGGTGCCAGTGTACATGTGGGACCAGCGAGGTCTCCAGCATAACTCGAGTACATCGGACCTATTATCCACAGCGTGAGTCGCTCTTTCCTTCCTCTTGCATCTCAGTATAGACGCGCACTGTTGTAGCATATTCGACATGGCTGACATGGATAGATTTGTAGCTGAACGCGACCATGCCTGCCATGCTGGATGACCCGACGGCGCCTGCCATCTATCGTGCATCCGGCGATGCACCCTATCCCACTCCATATGCCCCGCTGCCCGCCAACGTTGTGCCTCGTCAAGTAACTCTGCGTGATCGCTCAACCACTGCCACCCTCGTGCCTTTCTCTTCTCCGCATCAAGTGCCCCAGACCCTGCTTCACTACCTCTGCGCCCTGCTCAATCGCGAAATCGAGGGCGGTGACACGTACCCTATGATCAATGAGCTTCCGCTCGAGTCTTTCGGTCCCTACTGGTTCGCCAACTTCGGTGCCGTCATGCTGTTGGGCGATGTGAGCAATGTCGACCATGTCTGGCAGATGGAGAAAGACGGCGTCGATTGGTCTAAGCAGTGTCTAGGCAGCTTCTACATCAAGCCCAACTACCCAGGTCGCTCCAGCCATGTCTGCAATGGTGGTTTCTTGGTCAGTGATGTCGCAAGAAACAGAGGTGTAGGCCGCTTGATGGGCGAGGGATATCTGGAATGGGCTCCTCAACTGGGCTATTCCTACTCAGTCTTCAACCTTGTCTATGAAACCAACATTGCTTCCGTCAGGATCTGGGATGCACTGGGCTTCAAGCGTATTGGTCGCGTCCCCGGCTGCGGCAACCTCAAGTCTGCCGATCACCTTGTTGATGCCATCATCTTTGGCCGCGACCTCAACGGCGAGGCCGAGGACTATCTGTCTGAAGAGCGTTTCGACAAGATCCGCTTCTACCTCAAGACAGGCAACTATCCCAATGGTGCTGACCGTGCAGAGAAGAGCAGACTTCGCAGTGCAGGCGCTCACTACCGACTCGTCCCCGATCCCAACGGCGGCGAAGAAAAGCTCATGCTCAAAGACAAGGAAGTCATCAGCGACCCTCAAAAGCAATACGAAATTGCCTTGAAGACGCACGCTATGTCCCACGCGGGCATCAACAAAACCACTGCATCGATTGCTGAACGCTATCACTGGATCCGCATCAAAGAGACTGTCTCACAAGCCATCCGCAACTGCACAAATTGCAAGGATACCTCAAAACAGGGCAAGGCAGCTACACCCAACAAAGCCTCGGAGCCTTCGCAAGCAAGTCCTGGCGCTGAGACGGAGCAACCGTCTCTTCTCTCGCCTGCCACTGTTGAAAATGCAAATCTTCAAAATGCTATGCAGCAGCATCATGCCGACCATTCCTCGCATGACCACATGCAACAGCAGCAGCATCACCCTGATTCTTCCTCGCACGACCACATGGACCTCTCGCAATTCGACTACTCGAATATTCCTGTGGACCCAGCCATCATGACAGATATGTACTCTACCGCTGCTACCTCAAGTTCAGCAAACAATGCGTTCACCGCTGAGCCCACACAGCAAGAAGTGCAGCAGCACGGTGGCATGTACGGAGCACAGATTTACGAAGACGACGCAGATGCACAATTGCAGGCTGAATTGGCCAGTGAAATGATTACCAGGGCTGCGGGCGGCGAGGAGTAGGATGCCGGCCTTGCTTTGTGGACTTTTTCGAGTCAATGGTGGTCGAGACAGTGATGACACGCAGACTTAGCTTCACTATTGTTTGAAAAGGAACGAACCCTATCGACTTCCCACACGGAAGCATTCAAACAACGACCTCAATGCCCCTCCCCTTCCTATCTTCGATTTCCTTAGAAGCCAAACTTATGTTTGATCAACCCCGTAACGGCGCCCCTCTTCTGCCTACTCACAAACTTACTAACATCATCTGCCCACCCTTGACTATTACTCTCGAGATTCTCCATCGAGTCTCCCATGATATTGAGTTTCTCTGTACGTTCTTGGATCTGGCGTTGCATGTAGGCGCCCCAGCCTTCGTTGCTTTGCCCCGCTGCTGAGGAAGAGGAAGAGGCGGGGCGGCGCGAGGCTGCTGCTCGGGCGGCTTCGTCGGCGCGGGATTGCGCGATCATGCGTTTTGAGGGGGGACGGTCGGGGCCGCCGACTAGAGGGGTGTTAGTGGTGGGTTGGGAGGGGGAAGGGGAAGGGGGGAAATACTTAGGATGTCCATGTCTGCGGGTGTCACATATTGTGTTCCTGCCACCCATTGGAAGTTTGAGATTGTAGGTCTGGGTGGGATGAGGGCTTCTGGGTTGAAGAGTCTGTCTAGTGATTTTGGTCTGCAAGAAGTCGATTAGTATTCTATACGCTTTGCATTGGTCTTGTAAACTTACAAGAGTTGGCCTGTACCCCAGATGTTGATCAGTGCCATCTCAGACGGACCAGTCCAGCCAAAGATGTCTCCATTAGGAACGATAATGGAGTCGGCGAATCGTCTAGTGTCTAGGATGTGCGATATGTTGATCGAGTTGAGCTCTTTCAACGCAGGCAATGTGTACGCACGCACAGTACCGTCGCCAAACAACCCAGCAAGTACATACCCTTGGTCCTGGAATCGTACGACAGCTGCTGAATCGCAAGAATAGCTGTCAAAGGTCTTGTGAGCTCCCTTGGAAGTGGCTGGACGGAAGATACGTGCTTCGCTTGTGGTCACTGCGACGAGCACACCATCGGTCTTCAAACCGGTACGGAGACTAGCTACAGCATCAGGATTTGCGGTCGCGGGTCTGCCTGTGTGGGCATCGACGGGTGAGATGTGGATGATGCGACCATCAAACGATGTGACACCCTCGAAGTTCACACGATAACGTCCACTGCTGTCAGGGATGAGCTTGAAGGTGGCTAGTCGACCTAGATTAGTACCAGCATGCAGGTTGATACTGGAGTAGTTCTCATCTTCAAGAGTCATCACGCTGAACTCCAGTTTCGTCACCCACTCTGGTTTGTCTCCTGGATGACTGCTCTTACGACGCAGTGTGCCAAGCTTGTCGCCCTTGCCAAACTCAGCAGTCGTGCCAAGGTGGATGATCGCAGGGCCGCGCATATCAATGACAGCAAGTTTGCCTCCTTCCGAAGCAGCAGCCACGAAGCCAACCTCGCTGACCTTGACTGCAGTGATAGGTCCACTTTGCAGATCGAGCAAGGTAAATGGACACAGTCCTTCCTTCAGGCTTGGGTCCGTCCTCTCGATGATGTTTGTCAAAGCATTAGGGCGGTTTCCACCAGCCGATGGAGGCACATCACGACCATGGTTTCGGTTATGACCCCAGCGGAAAACAGCGACTTCACCGCTTCTAGTGCCCGCTGCAAACTCGCCGCTTGCACTGGCTAGAGAGGTGTTGGTGATGTCTACGCCTTCGATACGTCCCACAGCTCGACCAACACCCACTTCGAGGACTTTGTCGTTTTCAAGCTCGTCACCATGGCCTGCGTCCCACAATCTGACTGTACCATCTGCATGCATTGTTTGAATGATGTTTCGGTTTTCGTATCGTTTGAGAGGATGTGTTTGCTCCACACCACCTTTCAGAATCTTGGGGCCTTGGTTTCGAGTCTCAGTCATACCTAGCCACTTGATTCTGTCGACCGTAGTGACATTTGCGCGTCTAATAAACGGATGGACAAATGTCATGGATACGTGTAGCTGATTGGTAGGTGTGATCGGTATGCCGCTTGGGAAGCTAAGTGTGATAACCTCTCCAGATGACAGAAGCGCTAGAATGGCAATGGGATCTTGAGCACCAGCAAAGTGTGGTGACTCTCGAGGAATGAGGCAGAAATCGACTACTTCGGCATTAGGTGGGGTTGGAAGCACTCTTTGTCGGCGAGGCGACTCCAGATGGTCAGTAAGGACATCCCAGCTCGACGTAGCATAATTTGGTGTTCGGCCCAGCTCGAAGAACGTCATGCCCTTTGTCGGCATGGTTGTGTCTGCACCACCAGCAATAAGAAGAGCCGTGTCATCAGGGTCCTTGTTCGCACACCAGGCGATCTTGAAGATTGGCTCTCTGACCGATACTGTCGAGCCGAGAGTCGTGGCGCCTTTACCAGGCACGTTGATGTGTGTTTCGCTAGTAGTCCGGGCTAAAATGATTCTGCCATCCTTAGGATCCCAAAATACCATTGAGCTGTCTTCGTGTCCAGTCAGGATGAAAGTGCCAGTAGGATGCCAAACTGCTTGAGTGAGCTTAGGCCACCGAGGAGTTCTTGACATTGAGGGGTCTCCATGACCACCCAGTGCTCCAGCAGGAATCTCGTATTGGAAGAATTTTTGAGCTTGGTTCTGTTTGAAGGAGAAGGTGACGGCACCATGAACATAGCCGATCAGAAGCTTTCCAATATCTCTGGGATGGAATTGGATGCTGACAACTGGTGACACTCGAGCCCTTGAGTCATGCTCAGCCCAAAGATTTGGGATTCGGAAAGGCGCGGCTCCCTCTCTATCCATATCATAAGCAAGAACATCTCCAGACTGCATACCAATCAAGGCATAGTCCAGCGCGGGGTCTGTCGCGATGCATGTAGCGACACCTGGTGGTGAATGCGATCCAACCAGTTTCTTCGCTTCGAGTGAGTAAAATGATAAGTCGTTCTTTGAGTCGAGGCAGACAAGCTTGTCGGCGCAGAATTGTATCTGTTTGGCTGATGCTCGTTGAGGCAGATCCAGTGTGACAGCCACTCTGCCTCTACCGAAGATGTAGATTTGTCCAGGACCAAATTTGCTGTCCTTTGTGCCCACCGCCAGCAGTGATTGCACGGGATCGTAGGCGATGGCGCCTATCTGACTGTTGATACCATAGCGCTCGATGTCGTCAATAGCGACGTGCTCGGGAGTAAGTCCGGCGGATAGGTCGTTCTGTATACCTGCCTGCTTGCCTCGAATAAAGCTGGCCATTGTAGCTATTGTCGGCTTGAGGAAATATGATCAAGAGTTGTTCTTATTATTTTTTGAAAGAAGTGATTTGCCTAGACATGTTCCGAGGGATCGTTGTCGCCAAGTCGGATGGGGGAGCTTGGGCATCCACCTGTTTCCAAGTCATGACAGGTTTTATGGTGGATTGTAACCTCCTCGCTTTCTTGCACGCGCGTCAAGGTACATAGGGGTTGATATTGCGACTTCGATCGCACAAGCTAAACGCACACTATTGGAGTGCATCGCAGCCGTAAAAGTGTCCAGAAGCTTTTGACAAGAAAGTTCGTCACATAGACTACAGCACAAGCATTTCTTGTAGGCATCGTGCTTAGATAGTGTTGAGCAACCAAGCACGATCGCAGCCTCAATTACAAAGTCGACACACTGCTCAAGAAAAATAATAAGAACAGGAGGAAAGGGACAGATCAGTGTGTTGAAAGTGTTGATGTATTCTCAAAGTGGTATCGAATCGGAAAGTTAACTCTTCCGCTGAGTAACAGAAAAAACACCCAGAAATGCGTACTCCCCAAACCATTGTCGTGAAGCTTTTGAACCCTTTCCTAACAGCGCCGTGCGTGAATCATTGAGAAATGAGAAGGTGGTGCATCCCCTAGTGGACCATGACATCGCTCTGCTGCTGAGGAGGCTGGGGCTTCTCGGTAGCAGGGGCAGCAGTGTCAGTTTCCATCTCGTCGGCAGCTTCTCCCTCAGCTTCGCCTTCGCCTTCCTCCTCCTCTTCATCTTCGTCTTCGCTGGCGCTGCTCTCGGCTTCGATGTCCTCACTGCCAGCATCTGAGACTTCGTCCTCCTCCTTGGGTTGTTCAACGGGGTTGACCTCAGCCATCTCAGCATCCTCACCCTCCTTGACTTCAGGCTCGCCCTCAGCTTCAGCCTCGTCCTCTTCAAGCTCCTCAGCACCGTATGCAGCCTCATCGTCTTCCTGGTTGTCGGCGTCAGGCTGCTCAGGAGGGAACTCGGCGGGAGCGCTGGCCTCGCTGTCCCACTTGATGGCGAAGCGGGTGACACGGGGCTTCTCGGCGAGGATGCTGCGGCGGACCTTCTCAACGACGGCCTTGGCAGGGGGTTCGGCGATGAGAGCCTCGTCGGTGTACTCATTGTTGACGTAGTAGCCAACACGGACGAACTCGCGACCATCGTAGCTGCAGGTCAAGAGAATGACGGTGACGCCGAGAATGTCGCTGTTGGGGATGCGGTTGAGGTCTGGGGGGTCTGCCTCAAAGACGAACTTGTTGACGCCGACAGGGATGGGACCGACAAGAAGAGAGTCGAGCTCCTGGTCGTACTCGGAGCTGGAATGCGCAAGTCAGCAGGAAGGTCAGGTAGTTGGAATGGTTGGAAACTCACGAGGTGGCAGAGCCGACATAGGTGAGCTTCCACTCAAGATCCTTGTCCAGCTTCTCAAGACATTCGAAGGTGATCTCGAACTCGTAGGGTGAGGTGAAGGGAGCAGGGTTGTTGCGCACAGCAACGTTGAGCAGTGAGACGGCGGCCATGCTGGTGGTTGTGATGTGATGAGACTGAGAGAGATGCTGCGCTTTTGATAATTGTGGAAGGATGCGATTTATGTATATGTGACGGAAGAAAGGAGATGCGTCTGAAATTAGAGGTGAATGCAAAAAGGCAAAGTGACCAAGTTGTGAGAGCAACGTCAATGTTTTGTTCGACTGCGAGTGAAGGGTCGACCAGTCGCGTCTCGCGTCGGTCGCGTTTCATTTGGCACTTTGTTCCCAATTCGGCAAAGGCCCTGCGTGTGACGTCTAGCTAACTCTCGATCTTCTCCCTGTTCTTTTCCTTTCACCTTCCATTGACCGCATCTTCCTTGTTTCAATGCTTTACCAGCGTTCTATCCCGACCCACCTACCTCTTGCCTGATACATCGACTTGCTGGTCTTCTGCTTGTGTTCCCCATTGGTCTGATGCTTGGACCCCTCCAGAAGCTCGCTACTATCGGCGTCGGCGCTTTCGTAAAGCCACCAAATTTCAATCTTTCAACCACAAGCCGCTTTAGCTCATCTGGGAGAGCGCCAGACTGAAGTCCACTTCATGTCTTCCTGTATCAGGAGTATTCTGGAGGCACTGTGTTCGATCCACAGAAGCGGCAGTGATATAGCTTTTGTTCCTTACCTTTTGTCCAAGTCTCACCATAGACACTGGGCATTGCTTTTACCAGGCTCTGTCCAGACTCAAGCTAGGTAACCTGGGCCGCTCGATGATGTTAAGCTCTCCATAAGATCTGGTCTAGATCTTGGTCGTATTCTTGTGACACGTTGTGATCACAAGAAGCCCACACGGTAGGAAACCAAATTCCTTGAGGGTAGCAGTATTCAGTCTCCAGACATGGGCAAGTTTTGTAGGTTATTTGGTAAGGTGGATGGTCTTCAAACAGTGGTAATCATCGAGACTGTCATGCAGAGGGCCTTAGAAGAGTGCTTCAATTAGCAGATGTAGGCAAGATGGAAGAATCGGTCCTCTAAGAATCCGGTCAAGCACGTGTCCAGGCAGAATGGAAGAATCATGGGCACAGTCGGAAGGATGAGAAGACAGCTTCTCGCCGCCCATTGAAGTGGTCATCTTTATACATAATGACCCTTGCACCGGCGACATGTGTGGTAAAGGTTGAGAAGACAAGAGTCAGCCATCGGAGTCAGTGCGTTCGCGGACCGATTGCGGCAGCGGGTGCTCCGTAAAACTCCTTGACAACGAAAGCCAGCTTCACACGACGACAGTATGCAAGCTCTTGCCTCATGGGAAGCAAAGGTCCGGTCAGAACAACTGCCGTGAATCTTTATATAACAATCAAGGCTCTCCTCACAGCCGCGGATCTATGTATGGAAGGAGGAAGGACAATGTGGCTTTATTCGTGGATGCCAAGTAGGGTTATGTTTCCAGACTGGGACTCCGCGTCCGGAGCAGCTCAGAAAGTCTAACACGCCCGCATGGGCAAAAAATCCTGCCCCACTGTTGGTACTTATTGCTCATAGCTGTCGCCTTCTTCTTTATTTCCTCAACTTCCTTTCCGTTGTTGCACACACACATACACACCATGTCTTCTTACGCTCTTCCCGAAAGCCATCGCGATGTCAGTATTCTAATGCGACAGTCTTAATTGAGCTCGAGTACTCACTATGCATAGCTCATGGAGAAGTCTCTCGTCGAGACCGACCCTGAGATCGCCGAGATCATGAAGAAGGAGATTCAGCGCCAGCGCGAGTCTATCCTTCTGATTGCCTCGGAGAACGTCACCTCGCGCGCTGTCTTTGACGCTCTGGGTTCGCCCATGAGCAACAAGTACTCCGAGGGTTACCCCGGTGCCCGCTACTACGGTGGTAACGAGCACATTGATGCCATCGAGCTCACTTGCCAGAAGCGCGCTCTCGAGACCTTCGGCCTTGACTCTGAGAAGTGGGGTGTCAACGTCCAGTGCTTGTCCGGCTCTCCTGCCAACCTTCAGGTCTACCAGGCCATCATGCGTCCTCACGACCGCTTGATGGGTCTTGACCTGCCCCACGGTGGTCACTTGTCCCACGGTTACCAGACTCCCCAGAGAAAGTAAGCAAATGGACTCTACCCACGAAGCAGCCAGGGAGCCCCTCTAACACGCTTTGCAGGATCTCTGCTGTATCCACCTACTTCGAGACCTTCCCCTACCGTGTCAACCTCGAGACTGGCATCATCGACTACGACCAGCTCGAGCAGAACGCTCTCATGTACAGACCCAAGGTCATCGTTGCCGGTACCTCTGCCTATTGCCGCACCATCGACTACAAGCGCTTCCGCGAGATCTGCGACAAGGTCGGCTGCTACCTCATGGTCGACATGGCCCACATCTCCGGTCTGATCGCCGGTCGCGTCAACGACTCTCCCTTCCCCTACGCCGACATTGTCACCACCACCACCCACAAGTCGCTCCGTGGTCCCCGTGGTGCCATGATCTTCTTCCGCAAGGGTGTCCGCAAGACTGAGATGAAGGCTGGCAAGGAGGTCCAGACCCTCTACGACCTTGAGGGCCCCATCAACTTCTCTGTCTTCCCTGGTCACCAGGGTGGTCCTCACAACCACACCATCACCGCTCTTGCTGTTGCCCTCAAGCAGGCCCAGTCTGACGAGTTCAGACAGTACCAGCAGCAGGTCATCAACAACGCCAAGGCCCTCGAGCACGAGTTCAAGAAGCTTGGCTACACCCTCGTCACTGGCGGTACTGACAACCACATGGTTCTCATTGACCTGAAGCCCCAGTCTCTTGACGGTGCCCGTGTTGAGGCCGTCCTCGAGCAGATCAACATTGCTTGCAACAAGAACACCACCCCTGGTGACAAGTCTGCCTTGACTCCTTGCGGTATCAGAATTGGTGCCCCCGCCATGACTTCCCGTGGTATGGGCGAGAAGGACTTCGAGCGTATTGCTGGCTACATTGACCAGGCCGTCAAGCTCTGCAAGTCTGTCCAGGCCGACCTGCCCAAGGACAACAACAAGCTCAAGGACTTCAAGGCCAAGGTCGCCTCTGGCGAGGTTGAGGAGATCAACAAGCTCAAGTCTGAGATCGCCCAGTGGGCCTGCACCTTCCCTCTGCCCATCTAAGCAGGTCGAAGTTGGGCTTGCGTACTAGTGATTTGATTGCATCTAATGGCGTCTTGGGATGAAACGATATTCAACATGGGATAAAAAACGGAAGGAGGGGTGTTAGGTTACGAAAAGGCAGACACAGCTTCAACCTGTGACCTTGCTATGATACCAGGAAACATGTAGTTTCCAGTGCTAGAAAAAAGCGACATGACAATCTATTACAGATCTGAACCATTTTCACATTACCGCTCCTGTAACTCCTGTTGCCCGACCATGTGTCTATCTCGTGGTTGTCCTCAAGTGTATCTTCACCGTATTGTCCTCTTCCCAATGTCGAACTTGAGGTCGATGACCACGTTGAGCAAAAAGACGCCGATTGGCTCGTGCGCACGTCAGACCGACGGGAAGCGGGTGCGGGAGAGTTCCCTGATTTTAGCGCGGTTGCCCTTGGTTCCCCACGCAACCAAGTATTTACCAACGATCATCATGGTCTTTGGGCGAGGGAGGCTGGGGTGTGGCAGGAAATTCATTTAGCACCAGACCAACCTCGCCATTTTGTCGTGCAGCAAAAGAGACAAGGGCATACACGCGCCGCGTTTCCATTGCTTTCTCTCACTTCTGACTTTTTTCCTACGAACCCACACGTTACATACGGTTTTCTGGACGATAAACTGAAAGACCATCATCTAGCGGCTTTTTGCAACGACTATTACCTACTTCTCCACACCTTCAGGCCATCCAAACCTCCACATTCCACGAGTCAAGACACGCGAAGACACACCAAGAGCCATTGTGTAAAGACGCATCTGCATTCCTCCAACCTCTTGCTCGGCCACCGGCAGAACACAGGACATTGTCTAAGCAAAAGAGGACATTTCAGAGCAAGCCATGGCAGGAGGTATTGGCTTTGCCGTTGGCATTCAACGTCTGATACCTTTCATCGGTTATCACCACATCCTTATGATACTGATTGCTGTTGCCATTATTCTTCTTTGTAAGTCAGACTAACTATCATCGTTGCCTACCCATCACTAACAAGCTTGGTTCGCAGCACTATTATTGGCAGGGTGTTCCTCAAGTTCACCATTGATACCGGGAATATTCCTCATCGACTTCTACTACCAAACATACACACCGACATACGATCCAGCGCAAGTCGATCCAGGCGTCACTGCCGCTATTGCCAACATTGTTGGACAGACGCAATTGGAAGTAAGAGTTGGATACTTTGGCCTGTGCATTGCATCAGATGCAGGCAACTACCTCTGCTCCAACAATGCTACCCTGCTGGCCGAGCAGATCAGCATCGACAAAGATCCCATGAACTTGATCTGGGTCGCAAATACCTTCAAGAACTCCGTCGTCTTCCCCTGGCTGATGTAAGTACTGACCTACTTGACTAAGAAAAATTCCTCGCTGATCAAACCCGAACAGTATCATCGCCATCATATTCGCTTTCCTCTGCTTCCTTCTTCTCGCCTCTTTCCCTGGCTGGCATGAAGAACGTGACCGTGCCACTGGCTCAGAAGTTGACGTGAAACCTTTTCCTTCACGTCCAGTCTCACAAACAGCCCTCGCACTAATCTTCATCGCCTCAGTCTTTGTCCTAGTATCTGTACTATGGCAACACACAGCATCAGTAGCCGCAGCACAAGTCGCTCAAGACATGGGCAACGGCAGCATAAAATCAGGCGTTGGAACATCAGCCATGGTCCTGGGCTGGTTCAGCTTTGCATTGCTACTCATCGTTACCATTGGTCTTTTGGTTATGATCTTGAGTATTCATCTTTTGGAAAGACTCACGGATGAATGATCTTAAAGACTTGCAATTGATCTGCAAATGATACGATACTACAAAAAAGCATGATACGAAAACCAGAGGCGAGATTCCGACATATGCATCATGATCACGACGACTGGGTATGGATCTTCCTGCCCGAGCACACCAGCGCATTATACCCCCTGTTTCTGCGCAACTTTTTCTTCTTGTTTTCTTCTTCTGCATCTTGATCGGGTTGATGAGCCCGGCTTCAAGTCCTCGACCACATTACCAGCATACAAGCATTTTTTGTTCTGTTGTTGGAGGGTTTGTTTGGTAATTTGCATCTACGGAGCATTTTTGAGATGCGTTGTTTTTTTGTTCGAGTGAGGGAGGTGGTTAGCCTCGCTTGAATGTCTTGATTCTTGAGTATTTCTTTTCTTTTTTTCTTTCAATCAGATTGAATGCATGGAGAGAAAAGCTAAATGATGAGTTTCCTTTCCCCCTTTTCTTCATGTACATGACAGACCTCGAAAACAGAATGAGACGGATGGATTATATAGATGAGTTGACAATGATATGGACAAGACTGGCTACATGGACATGTCCCATTTGACCACACTTTGTTTTCGAAAGCGGTGAAAGTGGTGTGTACTGTTTCCCTTTTTGCAAACGTCGTCGAATGAGTAGCATACGTCCAATTGAAAGATGTGTGATGTCTTGATTCTATCGGGTATATGTGCTCTTCTATGGTGCCAGCTATACACGTCTTATTCTGTGTAATCAGAAAGCTTATTCATTTGACTCTGGAGCAGCCTCGATCTGAGATTGACCCCAAACATTAGGTCTGTAGAAGCGAAAAAACGTTAGCATATCAGAAATCTCCTCAACAGCTGGAATGACAACGTACCTTGTAAACAACATCTTCAAAATCTCGCCATAGCTACCGTCATCTCTTTTTCTGCCTTCAAGCCATTTACTCAGGTCTTCTTTCATTTCGCTCTCGCCTCTGCCCACCACATCGATACCGCGTTCCTCGCATGCTATGCGGGTTTCTTCTGTGCTCAATGTCAAGTGGCTCAACACCCAGTCTTGAAGCAATAGTTCGTCGTCGATGTGCAAGTATCCAAGATGTCTCATCAGTTTTACGGGGAAGAGTGGGTGTTGCACACCCATACTGTCGAAAAGTCTTCCTCCGATCCCGAGTACTCGTGATACGTGCATAGACTCTGTCTTTCCTAGCTTGACGATGTGTTGGGCTGTACGCATAGATTGGTACAATCTCGGCAATGCCTTTTTGCCTCCTGCCATACTCGTAGGCATCTTTTCGTCATTTTCCTCTGCAGGTTTTGGCGTTTTTAGTCCCTGGCGGAAAGATTTCTTGCGGCGTTCTTCGACGCCTTTTCGCATGTCTTCGATTTGCTTGGGGATTCTGCAGGTGCGAGGGACGGCTGAGGGTACAAAAGGTACGATTAGCGGTAACCACTCTCCAAACAGCGCCACCATCAATGCAAACGGAGGCAGTTTTCTAGAGTCGTATTGTTCCCTCATGAGCAATTGGAAATTCGTCCTTGTGAGTTTGTCCTTGCCGTCTGTGACGTTCTCATAGTAAAACTCCAAATGTGCGAGTAAAGGTCTAGGTATGTTAGGTAACCCGGCAGCGCGGTTTGCAGATGTGATGGAGGTCTTTAGGGCTTTTGCACGTTTGCGGTTGCTCCATGTTGCTTTTACGCCAGCCCAGTAGAACTTTCCGTATGCGCGGCCGATCTGGAAGAGATGGGCTGGTGTGGAGGACGAGCCTTTTTCGGGGAGAGTGAGGGGTGGTGGGAGCGTAGATAAGGGGCCGTTGATGCCGTCTTCATCTGGTTGGGAAGGTTCCTTGGGAGGTAGGTCTTTGGTCTTTTCGTCGACGTTTTCGGAGGGTGGTTGCGTCGAATAGAGTCTGAAGGTGTTGGCGTAGAGAAGTTGATGGCGTTGGGAGAGCGGGCGGAAGGAGGATTGTTGGAGGGACAGGATTAGAGTGGTCGCCCTTCGAGGGGCTTGAAGTGTGCTCGTCATTGCATTGGTTGTGTTGGTTCAATTGCTGATTGAAGGTCGACAGACAGCGCAAAGTCGTGTTTCGAGTGACCCGCGTCTTTGACAATTCGGCGCAATCGATACGTCACTGACAAAATAATGGCAAACAAATGGACAATTAAATATTTGATCATTTTATGCTTTTTGATTAGACTTCTTTCGTTTATGCAGTATACTAAGTATATCATTTGGGCAGCATCATGACATATTCTCTCTCGCTGTCGCCAAAGCCCACGACATCGCCGTCCCGCAGCTCAATGTATCGACTACCTCCAATCTTCTCGCCGTTCAGTCGCGTTCCGTTCGCGCTGTCCAAGTCAATGAGATATGGCTTGACCTTGCTTAGCTTATCTCCGTACTCGTTTGTCTTTGTGATGTGTCTGAACTGCACAACAGCGTGCTGCTTGCTGATGCTCGGGTGTTCTAAATGGAAGTCGGCGATGGCTTGATCGCGTCCCATGAGCCAGCAGCTGCGCGAGTAGAGGTGGATGGTATCAATCATGTCCTTGCCCTTGAAGACGAACATGCGCCATTGCTCTTTGCTTGGTGGTTTGCGCGCCTCGGGCGGCTCGTGATATTTGAGGACGGTATTTGTGCCTGCCACAGTATTCGCTTCTTTGGCAAGTAGTCCTGTCGCGTTGAAGTTGGGCTTCTGCTTTTCTACAACTGGCTCTGCTGGATCAGCGCCGTCTCCTTGGCGAAATTGATCTTGTTGTGAGGGTAGAGGCCCACGAGCGCGGCGAGGTGGAGGTGACTTTGATTTCGAGTATGAACGTCTTCTTCGTTTTGGCGGCGGTGATGATGATGCGTCTTCTTTCCGTGAGCTTCGTTCTCTGTCGTGTCTTCGTCTCGGGCTCCTTGAGTGACTGTAGTGTCTTCTCCTTCTGTCCTTGCCGTCATCGTCGTATCGTCGGCTTCGTCTGTCTCTCTCTCTTCTGTCGTCGTCGTCCCTGCTCACAGATCTTCTCCTACGATCATATGGTCTGTCAGAGCGTCTCTCTCTACTATCACGACGCCTTCTGCGATCTCCATCTTCTGAACCCATTGTTGTGAAGTGATTGTGAATGTTGTCTCGCAAAAGAGCGAGCATTCACTCGGTAAATTAAACAACCACTTCGGCCGGGGATGACGCGAAAGTCTTGGCATACAAAATCTCGAGGGTCCAAAACTTCTTTTTCGCGTTCACCTGCCTTTTTGTTTCTCCAAGCACCATCCTCACCAAAGCTGCGTTTCTTTGCTTCCACACAGACAGAATGAGCAATCATTTCGTCCTTTTACCACTTGCAAATGAGAAATTCGGAGTAATCTTCACATAACCACAACTCACCTTGCAACCACTTTCACGAGTTGGGCACAAGCTCTGAGTCACTGCCTGCGAGGGCCTGACGTGACACGTCTGCACCTGGCATCAGAAATTTCAGAACGTCTTGACTGGCCAAAAAGCTGCTTCACGGTGGCTTTTTTGAAAGGGAGAGATAGCGTTTCTATGGGAGCCGGTGCGAAGATTGTATGCAAAGTCTGACTTTGCGATACTTGAGTGCAATACGCAGCGTTTCTTCTACGAAGGAATAATTCGATTCCGATTACTCGGGTGAGGATGGTGTTTCACACTTCTTTTTTATGGTTGGCGAATGAGAGACCACCTGTATGTGGTGCTGACTACGAACCTCATGTCCTGACAGAGACATGAGAGCCGAGAGTCTCTCAAAACTTCTTCAATTGCGCTTCTTGCGTTGGTTGTTGAAGTACATTTTGAACTGAGGTCATTCAACATGCGGCCTCGGAAATATACAGCAATACACAAACTATATTCATCCTTTGAACTTCATTCCAACTATCACAGTATCATTCGACTCGACCGCCCCAAGTGAACTGGCTGGCGTTGCGTCACATCCGATGCTGCATCACTGTGTCGCCCTTTCTTGTGGGCGTCCTTGCCGAAACCATTGTTTCCTGTCAAAGGAAAACAACTCACCAATCTTCTCATTGTTCCTTTCGTCGCTATAGCTCATTTGGCTTACATGCATGCTTTGATCTCTGTCACGGCCTCTGAACGCCTTTGTCCGCATTCTTGAGACTCATTGTTCATTGTCTCAAGCAGCACGGCGATACCAATCGCCATGATCTACTACAAAATGTATATCCTTGCTCTGGGCAGTATGTCGGAGTCTCGAATCCACTAACACTAACACAATACTCAGACTCGCTTCAATGTCTTCCTCCATTTCTGTCAGCAATGCTGCTGCTGGTCAGCCTTCTATCCTGACAAACATGACATCCGGGATTGAGTTGGAAGTAATTGCGTATGCCCCTTCTGGTGTCGACCCTCAGCGCCACCTCTCGAATGCTCTACGTCAGCCTATCCTTCTGCCTTGCTCCAAGTGCAATCAAATCCACTGCTGGAAGCTACCCTTCCTTGGCCTTCTCGACCCCAAAGACTTCCCTCAAGGCTATTCCTACGCAAGTTGGAAGATGATCAAAGATGGAAGCGTTAGGCCTGACAACGATGAGCTTGTTCACGTCCCCACAGGTTCTACTTTCTTCAACATGGAGATTGTATCCAGAGTCATGAACTTCACCAAGCCTACACCCTGTCCTCTTGATCAAGTATACCCATGCACTGGTGAGCCCTTTGCCTGGGATGCTAAGACTGAGATTTTTACTGTCATCCAAAGAGTCAATGAAGCATTCTCGGACCCTGGATATTGTCTGGCCATCAACAAGAATACTGGTTACCACGTTCACTTTGGAAATGGTAAAAATCAGCCTCCTGTCAAAACTTCTCTTGGAATGTTTGGTGTTTTTACCGCTCTTGAAAGACAATTTGACCAGATCTTGACCTGCTCGAGAATCCCAATTCTTCGCTATAGAGGTCACCCCGATCCTGGTGTCCAGCAGAGGCCAAACGCCGTGTACAAGTACGAACAAAAGGCCAAACAGAGCCGGTTTGTTGGTTCTGGATCCAGATTCTTCCTTGAGAATCTTCGCCTGCAAGTCGATGTATCTTCTGGAAGATCCAGGCCCGAAGATCGTAGAGCCGTCATTTCAGCCCTGCAAGATGCCAATGTTCCAGCCTGGCTTGAAAGGCTCTCGGGATTTAATAAAGTCAAAGATTTCCTGGACCTTTACGCCAATTGTAGCGCTGGGCAACAGCTACCTTCTCGTTATCTAGCCGTCAATCTTGAAAATCTTCGCTCATCCAGTGGCAAGAAAACTGTTGAAGTTAGACTCAGTCCGGGCTCTATGGATCCTTCTGATGTCTACGCCTGGTTCGACTTCATGGGTAAGCTGATGCTATGGCTATCGACCCCTGACATTGCCCACAACTCTATCATTCTCGATATTTGGGCTGATCCGAAGACTACCGTTCTCGACTTGATCAAGCAGATTGGCGCTTCGCAGTTTACCGTTGACTACTACACCGACCGCCTAACTCCTGACTGGGCCGTTCGTCGTCATTCCCGCTTGACTTCCAATATTGATGACAATGATCCATTCAAGGCTTTCAAATTCGCCATCGAGAACAATCGCTTCAAGGATGCTGACCGTGAAGCCGTCGACGCCAAGATCTCGCAGAAACTTGAAGGCGGGTACTATGGACAACTCCCTGACACTGTATTCAAAACTCTGCCTGCCGAAATCCAAAATCACCCAGACAGCCACACTCTCAACATGGACGCTTGCGACTACGAGAAATGGGCCGACAAGGCTATTGCTGTAGCTAAAACCATCGACTTCTATGCCCCGTTGTCACCTAGCGACTCTGACAGCGAGTGCGACTGCAAGTTGTGCCAACTGGAGAACTGCGGTTGCAAAAAATGCCTCAAAACGCTTCGCAGGTTGTGCTGTGACTGTGACTGCAAGTGTTGCGCAAACACAGCCTTCCAAGTCACCTTTCTGACTCGTCTGAGTTCCCTTCCCACAAGACTGATGACTCGAAAAGGACTTTTGCGACTCCTGCTCCTTCTAAAAGTCCCCTTGACACTCGCCCTGATACGCCTGCTTCTTCTTCTGATGATGATATTGACTTGTCGTACTATGGTTTGTAGTGCTGGTCATAATAGGTGAGTTGTGTGTTTCTAGCGTTACAGGTGAGCGTCTTTTTTCGATATAGTCTTCCAATACACTAATACAAATTGATCTATTTTCGAATCTGCTCAAACTCTTTTGTCCTGCTGAACTGTTCGAAGAACATGTGACATGTACACCTTGGAACTCTGACCTCTCCGTGTAGGACACAGACTTCGGAAGAAACAAAAAGTGATCAGTATAGAAACTCTCACGCCCCTGCGGGATACAAAGAGAGAAATAAAAGAAGCGAAACCCAACCAGAAAATCTAGAATATTACATTTTCCGTTGCTCTTGCCCACTGCTCAACAGTCTTTGGGCACAATCAATCAACGCTTCCCTCCCTCTCTCTACCCTCCCTAGTTCTCCCACTAAATCTCGAAAGCCTACTACTCCTCCCCTCTTCACCACCTTCCTCCCACTGCTGCGAACTACCAATACTGCCTCTTCTATCCCTCTCCCTCTCCAGCATACCCCTCAGATCCTCAAGTTGAGAGTCTCGTTCTTCAAGTCTTTGTCTCGCGCCCTTGCGATCTAATAATCTACCTTCTCTTTCTGCCTTGAGTCGTCGTTCCAGCTCCTTAAGTCTGTGGATCCAGCGTTGCTCAGAAGGTTGAATAGGCGGTGTAGCAATAACGATAGAAGGATTCTTGGCCGTTGTGGGAGGTTGGTTTTGTCCTTGTAGCACTTCAATCGCAGAACTAGAATGATGTCTGAGCAATGAATTTGCCATACTAGCTCGAGGCGTAAGTTGATTACTCGTGTCTTTTCTGTCTGTAGCAGTATCCTTCGGAGTAGTCTTCTCTGCAGCAGATTTGTGGAAGCGGATTTCGGCTTTGAGAATCTTAATCTCTTGCTTTAGTTTCGTGACTTCTTCGATGATGGTCTTGGAGGATCTGTTCATGTTTTGTTGCGAGCGTAGCTGGGCGGATTCTTGGGCTTGCACTTCGATGGCTGATTGTGCATCCTTGACTGCGCGCTCCAAGAACTCCATCTTCTTGACGCGGACGTCGAGGTTCTGCTCTAGAACTTGGTAGTCTTTGCGTAGATTCTTCTCGACACTGCGGATTTGAGCCTTGCAGTTTGACATCAAAGTTTCGATGGTCTTGATCGCGGAAAGGATGTTGTGGGTGAAGGGTTGGAGGTTGCGGGATATGCTGTCAATCGATGTGGGTTCACCATTGACGCTGCTGTGGTGAGAAGCCCATGCGTTGCCGCACAGAGTTGAAAGCCTCGTCCACAGAGTGAACAGCAGTTGGTTACGCTCGACCAGTTGATCACGGTATTGTTGTTCAAGCTGAATCATCTTGCGGCGGTCTTGACTACGAGCATTTTCCAGATCCAGTGCGCGAGATTCGTGTTGGGCCATCATGCGTGCATTGGTAGAGTTGCCGCGTTGAGACTGCTCGAACTGGTGGAGGTCTTTGCGGCGGAGAGAACGTTCCTTCTCCAGCATCTCGGACAGTCTTTTGCTTTCCAAGCCACTGCTTTCGAGTAGTTGATCCCTGTTGCGTAGCAGACGATCCTTCTCTGCCAGCTGTGCCTTTGCCTCGCTAAGGTCAACAATGGTGTTCTCCAACTCGTCCTGCATTCTCTGAATCTCCTGAAGCCAGCCGGAGCGTCTATCACCAAGAACCCGTCTCAGGTTGGTCTCGAGCTCTTCCAATCTGGTCTTATACTTTGTGGTCTCAATTTCCGCTTGACGAAGAGTCTGCTTGATGCTTCTGACTTCATCCTTCGACTTTGCATTCTCGTCATTGAGATCATCAATCATCTGCTGTACCTCCTGCTTGGACTGATTGTCGACAATCTCACGCTGGCGACGTTCTTCCACAAGACTCTCCTCGAGCTCTTGCATTTTCTCCTTCTCGTCCTGAATCATCTGCTGAGCAGCGGCGAGATTGTTTTCCAGGTCGCCTATCTTGATCTTGTCGCCTTCTTGCTCTTCACGAAGGAAGGAAATTTCATTATGCAGAGATTCTGCCTGAACATCAAGCCGGCTGTTCTTCAGTGCAGTCTCGCGCAAGTTTTTTTCCATCTCGTCAAGTTCAGTGTTCGCGTCTTCGAGCTCTTGTTCAAGCATCTCGATGCGCTTCATAGCTGCTGTTCTATCATCTTCCAGCTGGACAAGACTGTCGTTGAGGCTATGCAACTCGTGCTGCAGGGCTTTGAAGTCATCCTCGCGGTCCTTCAAGTCTGAAGCAATACGTTCGCGTCCTTGTTCCGTCTTGTCAAGGCTGTCCTCCAGATCTTCAATGGCACTAACAGCTTCGATCCTGAGTTTCTCGTGATCGGCCTTGACCTGTTCGAGTTCCATTTCTGTCGCTTCCAATTGTTGTATGGCTTCGTTACGCTGGTTCTGGACTGTCCTCAGATCTTCAACAGCTGCGTCCAGCTCATTCTCCGAGATTTGTACAGCCTCTTCGAGCTCCGCGATAAGTTCTGTTTGCTCATTGAATTGTCGTTGCATGTCCTGGAAGTCCAGTCTAAGTGCGGCGTTTTGGTCACGCAAAATGCCTTCACGTTGTTCGTACCCGTCTCTTTCAGCATCGCTCATGGTAGCTTGAGTTTGACCACTGGTTCGAGAAGTTGATCGTTGGTATTGATTTTGTCGTGATACGGAACGGTCTAAGATGCTGTCACTTGTCAGGGAGCGACCACCTTCTACCTTGCGATGCAGCAATTTCAAGTCCTCGATCTCTTGCTGCAAACGTTCTCTCTCGCGGTTACGAGAAGTGAGCATTGACGTTTGAGCACCAAGATCGCGGCGCAATTCTGCGTTTTCGTGCTGCAGCTGGTCGACGAGAGTGGAGCTTGAGGCTGAGATGGCGCCGCTGCGAGTGTCGACATGTTCTGATCCAGTAGACTGGGATCGGATTTTGCTCATCCTGTTGATGCCGAGTCCTCTGCTTGCTTCTGAAGCCTTTTCGCTCCTTAGCATGATGACTTCTTCACGAAGTTTGCGAATGTCCTCTTCAGCCTGTTCTCTACGAGCAGTCTCCGTTGTGAGAAGGTCCTTCCACATCTCCTAGACACATGTATCAGTTTGTTGTCTTACATGTCTGAGACAATACTTACGGATTCTTCTTCCACAATATCATGCTCTGAACCCCGTCTCTCATTCATGGCAGTCATGTATTCTTTCATTTTGCGCTTCTCCACCTCCTTGGCCATGTTTTCAGCAGACAAGTGTGCGATCTGTATCGTCTTTCTATCGAGTTCTTCGCTCAGCTGTAAGATCTCATACTCAAGCTCTTCGTGGCCATTACCAGCCGCCTCTTGAGCAGCTTTACGGGCTTCTGCAAGATCCAGCTCTGATTGTTTCAGTCTCTTCTCAAGATCACGGATTTTGCGGCGTAAAGATTGGTTCTCCTTTCGCTCGTTGGCGAGATCGGTCTGGAATTGGACATTCTTGTTAATCATGTCCTTTACGCCTTCTTCGGAACGATTTTGCAAGGCCTGGTCGAGGAAATGAATTTTGAGTTTGAGGTCAAAGTTCTCCTTGGTGAGCTTGTCAATCTTGCTATTCTGCTCCTTGAGAGTAAGATTACCACCTGGACGATTGCCGAAAGTCAGAGCGTTGGACGAAGAGGCTGGACGCTTGTCTGGAGATATAGGGCGGTTCTGCTGACGGTACTCTTTTGCAACAGTGTCTGGGACTTGAATGTTCTGAACATGTCTGGTGATTATGGTGTCTGTGGGAGCGTGGAATTCGAAAGTGTCAGGTGGACGAGGTGTAACAGGATCAGATGCAATTGAAGCTTTGTCCTCCTCTTCCAAGCTACCTAGAGCACGTTCTGCGCGAATGCTTGCCAAAACTGAATTTCCACGATTCAAGGGAGGAGGGTTGGGTTCGCTGTCTCTGGACATTGCTGAAACAACACTACCAAGACTGGGAAGGCGTGAAAGTGGACGGCCGTGGCTGAAGGAGTGATCCTCGGGGATGGCGCCGCCTGTCTGCAGAGCGTAGTCGCCAGCAGAGTATTCAGTATCGGCATTTGACATAGCAGACAAGTGACTAGGGTTTCTCTGAGAGGAATAACTTGGTCTCTTCTGCAGACGTGACGAGGCTGAGTGAAGGCTTCCCATGTCGAGCAAGCTCCTATCCGAGATCGGCAGAGGGACGTCTTCTGGCCTTGTCGAGGCTGAGGTAATGGACAAGAAGGAGTGTTCTGGTTGTTGTGCAGGGGCTTCTTGTGAAACTTCTTCCGATGAGTGTGGGATCCCTCTGGAAGACGAGGACAAGGTACGATGTTCAGATGACGAGGGTTGTGCCAAGGTCCGGGACGATGCTCTTTGGTCGGTATCCTTGGAGGCGTTGGAGCGCAAGGTGAGTCTTGTAAAGGCAGTCGATAGATCGTGGTCGTTCTCGGAGACACGTCGCACGGGTTCAGCGCGCATTGAAGAACGTTCGGCGGCGGCAGCGGCAGGGGACGAGGGCTGTATGACAGCGGCAGATGTTATGGATGCGATTTCGTCGTCTTCTTGTTCCTCCTCTTCATGCTCATCTTCAGCGCCCTGCTCGACAATGTCTTCTTCCGTTTGCTCATGGATGGGAGGGATGTCGCTGTCTTGTTGATGTTTGATGTTGAGGTAGGTGTCGTCGGCACCAGTTCTTTCGTGAGTGACGCGGGTAGACAGCAGGTCGGGCATGAAGCTGGATTCGACGTCCATGAGTTTCCTCCTCATCTCGCGCTCATCGTAGACATCGCTGTGGGGGTTGGTGAGATGCAGCAGACTGTCGCTGGACATGGGTAACGGCGGCAGGTCCGAGTCGTCTTGATCGTACAAGTCGTCGTGCGTAGGAGAGAAGTCATGGTGGTCATGTTCGTAGTCATGGTCCGAGTAGTCGTCGTCTTGGGCGTGGTATGTGTGGGGTTGTTCGGCGGATTGTTTACTTGTTTGTTGATGGACTCGGAGGTGAGATTCTTGGTCGGAGTGGTGTGAATTGTCTGCAGCGTCGCTGGCGCGGTCGGCCAGAGGAGCGGGCGAACTCATCTCCTAGTCAATCCGGTTGGCGAAAGAGAGGAAGGCGTCGCTGCCAGATCGCAGATAACCCAGACTTGCCCATGGATGAAGCATCAACATGGATGAAACGTCCGTCAAGCAAAGAAGGCTGGGGCTAGCTTGGAACCTTGCCGATGTTGCGCTTGCTGCAAACACAAATCTCGTCTTGTTCTTTCAACCACAACTTTTCTCTAGGCCGCAAACTCTTTTAGGTAGACTTAGAGCGCATAGTATAGGTATAAATCTGTATTATGTTGATACGCATTAGATAGATGGCATCAATTGGGAGAGATCATGCGTTGATAGGTACTTGCCTACGTCGCGACGCTTGCACTTGCCGAATCCGGATCGTCCCAGCCGAAGCAACAGCTCCACCGACTCTCCACTACGGATCTGCAGGGTCAACTCTCTTCTAACAACCACTGCTGCACGTCTTGTGAAAGTGTCCAACTTCGACCGTACTTCAAATACAGCTCAAAGCAAAGTGTACACTATCAATATGCACCATCTTGTCGGAGATGGATGCGTGTCCACTGACAGCCGATCAATTGTCGCTTCTCAGTGGACACTATCCTGACTTCTGATAATATTGTGCATTTCTACAGCTATACAGTTTACATACTTCGGACATGAGAAGGCCGTGTAACAAGGTTTGCAACTTTCAGTGTATTCCGCCTAAGGCAACAAGCAAGATTCATACTATAGAAAGCCACAATTGTTTTGAGGGCGAACGCATGTCCATCGAGAGCCAGCAACTTATTGCCTCTCAGTAGATATTATCTCATTTTTTGTTACTGTTATGCATTTTTACAGCTGATACAGTGCGCATTCTAGCGGACATGGATTGTATTAGATACTCAAGTATCTAGCTCAATGACAAGACCAGAAGCTATCTGCGCTGCTGTGCTGTCGCTCGTGTTCACTCGCTATCTTGCAGCGCCTTGCGCATGGCATGCAAGCTTCTCTCGAACATTGCACGATCCGCACCTTGCTGTGACATCAGTTCCTGCTCTCTATCCTTGAGCTCCTGGATCTCGCACTTGGTGTTCACCAGCTGATCACGGAGCCCAGCAGCTTCCTGCTTGACATCAACGAGCTTGCACATCAAATCAAAGACCTGCCCCTCCAAACATATTTGAGCAGCCTTTGCTTGACTCATCTCTTGCTTATGCTTAGCTTCCATATCCTGTTCTTTCTGGCGCAGCTCGTCGATTTCGTTCTCGGCTTCCCACAGGTGATCGGCAAGTTCTGCGCAATCTTGCTCGTGTTCATCCACGAGTTCGTCGAAAGCTTGTTCATGCTGACGCTGAGCCTCCTCCTTCAGTCTGACTATCTCCTGATCGTGGCCAGCCTTGTCTGTCCGCACCTTCTGCACCAGTTCTTGGATGTCGTCGACAGCTTCCGCAAGCTCCTTGCGAAGCTTGAGGTTCTCATTGTTGACCTTGTTTTTCTCTTCAAGCACTTCGCATGTCTGCTTTGCAAGCCACTCACGGTCTGCATGTCCTCTCTTGATCTCTTGCTCGTAGCGAGAGTTGGCGTCCTTGAGTCTCTTCTCATATTCAGTCTTCATGACTTCGGCTTTCGTGATCTGAGCCGCTAGGACTTCCGAAGCGTCTTCGCAGAGTTTGGCATCTCTGGCGGCCTTCTGGCGATATCTCTCAACTTCCTCTGCTGCGGCTTTGGCGAAGTCTTCATATTTTTGGTGTTGCTTGCGCTTGAGCTCTTCAAGTTCCCGTTGGTGCTTGTCTTGCATTTCCTGCAGCGTGTCCTTGAGCTGTTGTTCGGCTTCATCAGCGCGTTTACGCTCTTTGTCGCACTCAGTCTTGTGCTGACGCTTGATGACCTCGAGCTGCTGGCTTTTCGAAACCTCGAAAGCGCGTCTGCGGTAGATTTCCTCTCTGCACATATCGACATGCTGCATCTTCTCTTGCAAGGCTGTGTTGAGGCAGTTGAGTTCTTTTCCATGCTCACGGTTGAGATCTTCCAGCTCCTTACGATGGCGTTTTTCAAGCTCACTCTTGGACTTCAAAGCTTCCTTTTTGCAAGTTTCAAGCTCGTAATCTAGCTCTTCGCGGTGGCGCTTCTCAAGATCGCACTGGTATTCCCAAGATTCTTGTCCGAAAGCTACCAGCTGCTCCTTGAGTTCGCGGACTTGGATGCTTTCTTCGGTGCAGTCATCAACGTGCTCTTCCTCATCGTCATTGGTGAGAGTGTTGTCAAGGTGCTCTTCTCCATCGTCGGTGCCGCCATAAAGCTCTTCGTCCTCTTCTGGGTTGTAAGGCTGCTCTTCCTCGTCCGCATCACCGTCATTTTCGGCTCCATCGACTTCGCTTTCGTCGTCGGCGTCATCGCAGTAAAGACGTTGCTCCTGATCCTCCTCGCTAATAACAGACCAAGCATCATTTTCTTCATCGACTAGTGCATCATTCTCGCTTTCCGTCATGTTGCTAGCCTCTCCATCGTCTTCCAGAACCATATCAACAGTCTGAGCATCCTCAGCTTGTGTGTAGATGCCTTCTTCGCATCCCTCGAGAGTAGCTACGTGCTTTGCGACATCTCTCAGAGCAGCTGTGACGCCATCACAGGTTTCTGTTTCCCAGACTGGGTTTTCAAAGTAACAACCGAATTGTTCTGGTGTTGTTGAAGAAGAAGCCATGGCTGTTTGTGGAGGTAGGTAAAGTAAAGTAAGAAGTAAGCGTTTATCTAAGTAGCCAAAGTATTCGTAGTATCTTTGCCTCGACAGGTAGTTGAAGAAGGTAAAAAGTAAAAAAGAAGAAAGGACAACTTGCACATTCTAAATATCTGTCTTCTTGAGTCACCAATTTTTGCAGTCATTCTATGCGTACTAATTACCTCAATCTTGCTGGGCTGAGAGTTAGAGAAGAGTAAGTACCAAGCAACATCGGCGTCGGCGAACACGGCACGTGGACAAGCCATATGGTGCTCGAAACCACCTCTCTTTTGGGTGATAATCTCATCCTCCAATAGATATAATGCAGCTCCTGCATCGAGAGTCAAAAAATGCTAAAGTCTTTTTCACATTCCACCAAATCTCGATACGTTCGTCACATGGTATCAGTTGCACTTGATTCATGTGCTTTTCTCTGAACGCTCACCACAGCACAATCACTGCTTTCCAGACTTACTTTGAAACAAGCCACTTGTAAATGCAGACTCTGGGATGGAAGAGAACATCTTTGCAAGAAGAGATACATGTCACTGGAATGTTAAACATCAAAGCAGCAGTCGTGAAAAAGAAAGCAATATCTCAATTCTGACCAAGTCTATCTGTTCTGTGTGTATGAGCTGGCCATGATCGACGAAAGAGAGTTAAAACAGTGACAAAGGAAACCAGGCCGTCAAGATCATTGCGTCGTTAAAGGAAACCGTTGCTTGTGCTGGGGTTGAAAGAAGTCATAACCATGTTTTGTTTTCTGCCGTGTATTTGTGGCTTAAAGGCATAGAAAATGGACGTTTGACAAAAGCCGTATCGAAGGATGTATCTGATGCTAGGAGAAAGACAGGTGGGGCATTTGGTTGGCCTGTCGAGGTTGCCGTCTTTGGATATCTCTCGTCAAGCTCTCCAGACCTTCGACTTGTGATATGAGGTGAGGGGTAAGAGCTGAGAAGAAGATTGCAAACCCGACTATCATGAGCAGGACAAAGCTCGGGAGTCGCGAGAAGACCGCAAGTCTAGGGTATCAGTGGATGAGCCGTGAGGACCCTCATGTCTTGCCGGTGCCCGTTCACATCAAGACTGTGCAAACTTCAAGAGTCTGTCAACGTCTTTCTGAATATCCTTGAGCCGATCGTTGGTGAGAATAGCTTGTACAGATCTGTGTGTATGATGAAGGTGAGACGGTGTCTGCGAGTCCATGAGGGGATTGTTAGAAGGATAAGGTGGATGTTCTGCCAGACCGATAGCCGTCATGCCGTTTGAAGCTCTGTGGTTCAAGACTTCCTGCCAATTGGGGGTGAACAACGGGCTGGAGCGGCTGGTATTGATGAACTGGGCAATGATCTCGGCTGAAATACTCAGAGATTGCTGGTATAGGTCATTGGTGGTTCGTTCTTCTGTTCTCGCTCTGGTCATCCCACGAGTTGTTCTGCCAGTGTTGGGGTCATGGTGGTTCTGAGACTGTCTGTGTGGCATTGGACTCTGCTCGTTGACAGGTTCCTCGGGTGGAGTTTGGGCAGTGTCTTCGACCTCGTTCGATTCATCTCCTGGCGCATCACCTGGTCTTTCTTCTGCCGCCTCCTCAATTGCATCATCTGACTCATCTGCGTCGTCTGTATCTCTCTCATCACCTGGCTCATCTGCTCCTTCCGAGTCTTCTGCCTCGTCTGGGCCATCTGACTCGTCTTCCTGGTCATTGTTGGCCTTGATTTGTGCAAGCAGTTCTACGAACTCTGGTAATTGGCGCCATTGTTTCGTCCATTTCCTACCGATGGAGGTCGGCGAGCGATGAATACCATACTCGGCTTGTAGAAGTCTTGAAACTTCTCTTCGAGGAAGTCTCGTAATCTGGTATTCGATAAGTACCTGCCTGATTATTGCGAGACACCACCGAGTTACTTCGGAATCCCAGACGTGTGGCGAGACTCTGTGTTGATCAGGCGTGAACTCTTCCTTGATATCATGCTCTTTCTTGACGGACGCAGCGGGTCTCAAGTAGTGATCTTCACTATCGTCTCCTTCGTAATCATATTGGCCTTTGCTGTAGAATGGCTGTTTGCGCTTGCCTTTTCCCTGATGCCCGGCGAAGTGATCCTCGGGAATGGCCGGGCTGAGCTCTGTGACCGGAGCGTCATGCTTTACAGGGTTGCGATCCAGCGAGTCACCCTGGCTAGCTACCGCAGCTTCGTAGGCCAGCTCAAGGTCCACGTTGGTATCGAAATGCTCACGGAGGATAGGTGCAAGAGTGCTGTCAAAGTATGCTCGTGATATGATGCGGCTGTTGACCTCGCCAACTCGAGCGGGATTCCTAGCCAAGGTAGGAAACTGCTTGAGATCATCTCCGATACACTGGCCCAATAGATATGAATGGGCGTCCGCAAACTTGACGAATTGCTGTTCGGCTGTAAACCTGTCGCGGTTTGCCCAAGCTATTAGCCTTTGACCATCATGTTTGTCAGGCCAGATGCTGCGCAGGATATCCTGGTATCCCAGACAATCGCCGATAGAGCGTATTGCAAAATCTGGATTGAAATTGCCGGTTGGATTCCAGACTCCAAAAATTCTCAATGCTCGAGCAGCTTGGATACCTGCGTCAGGACCACCTACCCAAAGTGCGAGGTCCACAAAATGTGCGGCAGACCATCTTTCCTTCTGATCTCCATACCATTTGAGAGAACCAGTGACTGCCCACTCCCGCATGGTGACGAGATCCTGATGGGGCACACTGAAACAATCTTCCAAGCTGTCGGGTAATGTAGCATCTCCAGACAGTGTGTTTTGAAGAAAATCAAGTACAGAGTTCCGATCGGGCTCATAGATGATTGTCTGAACCAGCGAAACCCACATCGCCTTGTGGTCCTGATTCAATTTGTTGGAAGTCATGAATTGTTTTAGGGCTTTGAGATTGCAGATGTCCTCAGTGAGGCCTCCTGCCTTGGCAGGCCAGTCGTTCAGCAATGTACCTACGGCTCTGTCTCTGATGGTCGTAGAAGCTTTCTCTACTGGGGCACGGACCTGGTCATTGACGGATTCGTACTCGATCACTGCTGCAATGCTGGTGCTGGGTGAGCTCTGAGGATTAGGAGGAGAAGAATCGGTGTGTCCATCAACCTTCTCCAGTCTATGGTCGTGTGCAGCAGATGATGGGCTGATTTGGAACTCGGAATCGTCGTTCGCGATAACGTCAGTCAGAGGGTCAGCTTCAGCGCCTGCATCTTCTCCAGAGAGCATATCAAAGTCGTTGAAAGCAGGAGCATCTACAGCTTCAGGCGAGGAAGCATTTCTGAATCGCGCACGCTTAGCAGACAGCGCAAGCTTTTCCGGCGTGAGCGGAGACGACCCAAGGGGACGTTTGGCTGCCATTCTGTCTCATCGATATCAGTATCAGGAAAGCATACTCAATCAGATCAGTCAAAGTGCTCAACTTACTTGACTGCTCTAAGCGCCCAAAACTTGTCGAAGTCGAAAGTTGGAAAGTTTTTCGACGGCGAACGAGCTGTATAAGTCAAGCTGCCATTCATGGAAGAACGTTCGCGATCTTCCTCCTAGCAAACAAATGAATGCCAGAAAGATCGATAGTTCTTTGACCATCCATTCCAGCGAAGCTTCTAGAGCAAATGAGACTTCGCTTTTTGCAGAATAGATGCTAATGATTTGAATGGTAAGGACAAAGACGCTGCCTTCAGCTTAGCAGATTGTCTGAAGAGTGAACTTCTGAAAGCACTAGAGTACTGATAAAATCTCAAAACAGATCCGCAGAAAGATCTTGAAGTTTGCTCCCTGTCATCCACAACAAAAGGGTGAACAACCACAAGATATTTAGAAAATGATGAATTTTTGTGACAGGAGTAGACAAAGCTGAGCATATCCGTGGCCTTTGCTGTTCAGATCTAGAAGTGGGAAATGATGAATGAGAAATGGAAGGAAGGCAAAAGCTCAGTAGTTTGCATTCTTGGAAGGTGTTTCTGTCAGGATGAGTGTGATTGGAAACAGCAAACTTGGTTGATTGCTCAAACGTTCTTTCTCCTTCCGGGACAAGGTTGGGGACGACGAAATTGATCTTTTTCCTTTCTCTCCAAAATACAGAATAGTGGTTGGTTGTGGCGAAGGTTTTATGGAAGAGCTCTGGACCTGGCGCAGTAGCAAAATCAACTGGAAACGTGAGTGAAAAAAGTACCCATACTGCTTCCAAGCAGTCTCTACCACGATCAGCTAATCAATAATGATTGGTCTACAGAATCTTTCGAATTTCACCAAATCATTCTCAGCATCCCCTACCAGCTGTTTCTGGAACTCCCAGAATTGATTTCGAGGATAATCAAATGTCTTGGGTACATCGGGCCAAGGTAACTGGTCCTTCGATCCCGAAACCCATTCCTTCCTCACTTGTCTGAGATTCCAGACTGCCTTCCAGTAGTAGTGCGGCAGTTTCGGTGAAGGATTGTGACTGTTGGAGAAGCTGAGGATTCGATGTGAGGGCACGTTGCATGTCTGCTCATACAGCATATTCATGACTTGCTTGTACAGTTTTAGAGGTTCTCTTGGAGCAGAAAGATTCAGCTTCGCGGCTGTCGCTGCTGCATCGTTGAAAGAGTTGCCCAAAGGCGATGGTCCGCTGATCTTGGTCTCGGTCTCATTATTACGGCCAGAAGCAGACAGTTGACAGTCGGGAGCCTGAGTTTCGGCAGTAGGATGAGCATTTTCAGTAGAACTTGCGGGTGCACGTCGCGTAGGGTTGATGTTGTGCCCTTGTTGTTCGTCCTTGACATGAGAACGATTCGCACCAGAGCGCTTTTGAGGTTGTACGAAAAGCCGCAGACGAATAGTATCCATACTGTTTGTGCCTGAGTGGCCAGATTCACTCTTGACAGCTGCTGCACGATTAGGTCCCACCTCAAAGTTCTCTTCATCATCCTCGTTGTCGTCTGTTTGAAGCAGGTCTTTTTCTCTGCTGTGACCCCGACGAAACGTTCTGCGACCACCCGTCTGGTTCCTCGTGAGGGGTCCAGAACCAGAAGTGCTTGTGTAGGGTTTGAGTAAGTATTCATCGACCGCATAGCCAACAACTGCTTTAGAAGCAGATGCAAGATCTACTTTGAGATCAAAGTGGTTGCGCAGGATAGGCGCCAGAGTCTGACAAAATTGTGCCGGGCTGATCAGATGGGTCCAGTCAATCTTCTGGAGCTTCGGTCTCATCACTGTTGGGAAGTCGGCGAGATCTGGCCCGATGCAGAGACCCAGAAGATGGTTGTGAGCTTCGTCAAAGTTCGTGAATGGGTTTTCGGGACTGAGTCGGTTTGCTCGCTCAAGCAATGGCTTCTGTTCGTACTCGGTGGTAGGCCAGATCTTGCTTAGTATCTGTTTTGGTCCAGTCTTGACTTGCATCGATGGCAATTCGTCATGCTTGTCTCCGATGTGAGGACTCCAGATCCCAAATACGCGAATAGCTTTGGCAGCCTGTATGCCTGCCCTGATGCCACCATACCACATTGCAATTGCCACGAAATGTGCAGGTGTCCATTTGGCTGATGCTTTGCCATGCCCATGGATTTCGAGACATCTTGTTACAGCCCAGGTGTCTTTTGAGACCACAAAAGGAGTCGCCCACAGATCCGGGATGTCTTGGGCATCGACCGTTGGCGCGGCGCTTGTCATGGTTGAAGCTTCGCCATCAAATTCATCGGTTCGCTGACGCTTGCGAGAGCTCTGTAAAGCTGTCCGAGGCTGAACTTTCAACTCTTGCTTGATCGGTCTGCTAAGAAAAAGATCAGTATCTGGATGTAGACCAACACGAGTTGTTGTGACACCTCAGCTCACCTATTGTATGACATGATAGGATATCTCAATCTCAGAGCTGATAACGTTGACAATTGTCAGACTCGTTCCAGAGTTGGTGAAGTACGAGTACAGGATTCGCCATGGCTAATGGTAGCTCCTATGTCAACGACTCAGACAAACAGCATTGTCATCACAGAGCAAACCTGAATTGCAAAGAACATTCTAGCAAAGCCGTCCGATCGAAGCGATGACCGTGAAAGCGATAATCGCATGTTTCTGTATTGAATGAGACTCTGATGGACCACCAAGTCCGATATTGGAATGTACTGGATGAAGAGGGAAAACGACTCGTGGCATACGCGAAGACAACCTTGACAAGTTCGACTGACCTTTGTGCAAGATCGACAACCAGGTACTAACGACGAAATGATGGTTGGTAAGCGCAATGTCCAGAACCTGCGAAGCAAACAGGGGCTATCTGCGAACTCCCAGTCGCTCCTGCCGAAGTAAATGGCCGAGAGGGAAAAGCTGGTCAACTAGGCAATGACGAATGTAAGTAGGTGAATTTGATATAGAAAATGGCCTGGTATCATTGAAATCATTACTTCGTACTCCATGGTATTATTAAGATTGCTTGTTGCCCATCTTTGAGCTCGACTCAGTCGTCGGGATATTCATCCTTGATGTTGCTGATAAAGACCTTGTTCCCTTGGTCCCAGCGCTTGAAATAGCGACCAGCAAGTCTCAACAGGTTTTCGGATGGCTCTTCTTCGAGAACCATGATGTTCTCCTCGGCTACGTAGCGCAGAGATTCGTCCTCGCATCTGCGGTCGTGTCAGTACTGGTTTCACTAACTTAGCTGGTCCAAGAACTTACATTATATGGTAGAAGCTTTGTTCGCGGCCTCGAGGAAGATCTTCTACCCGCATGCTCTGGATCCAGAACTCGCCAGCCTGGCAGCTGGGATCCCATCCAATGATTGCACCTACGTAACCATAACGGACATGTCTGAAAATTTGTCCGACTTTGTACTTGACTAACTGTGTATGCTCGTTACGAGGAGTAAGGGGTTTCGCGTTCGAGTCTGCGCTTCGGATCTGTTGCAGAATCTGCGATAGTCTGGTGCTTGCTTCCACTCCATCGATGAGGGGCAGGACATAGCGCTCAAAAAGTACAGCATCGTCAAGCCAGAGTCCATCCTGAACATAACCCTCGAACCAATTTACTATCTGGCTCAACCAATGTTGATGGCGTCCATATAAATCGCGATTCTTGGGTGCGTCGACCTGGCTCATGGAGATGAGACTCCACAATGCGCAGAACGCAATGTTGGGTGTCTCCCAGCCTGGAGATGGTCTGTGAAATTGCATGGATCCGATGATATTAACACCAGTTCTTAGCACCAAAGCTCGAGTATGAGCTCGCGTCAAGCATGAATATTGACTTTCTGGTGTGTTGTAATGTGGCATTTGACTGAGCATGTCTCGCATTTCTTGCTCTGTAATGATCTCGTCGTGATCGAAAGGATTCATCCAAACAACACCATCGGGAATCTTGTGAGAAGCTCGCGTGTCTTTAATCGATGGGCCATACGGCGATTCAATGACTGCATGAATCTTGCCTGGGAAATTGCAAGGCCAGGCTATGAGACCAAGTCTCATAGCCACACAGCAGAAGATAACAACCGATTGCATAGGAATCGAAGACTTGTCGGTTGGGTGTGTCAGAACATGAGTGATGAATCGGTATCGCATGAGACTGAATGTTTCAGGTGAGCAGCCGACAAGACGGTGTTCTCTTAGGTATTTGGAAATGGCAATCGCCTGGTCAGTGTGGCTCTTATCGCGCCAGTCTGGGACCGAAAACTCGATAGCATGAGCAATGTCGTCCAACTCTTTCTTGAGGATGGACAGCTCGAAATCACTGCCACTGCCCTGGATGAACAGGTCGAAAGCGCCCAAAGCTTCTTCGAGTGGTGGGTAGTCCTGCCACTGCATCTTGTCCCATATTTGAACGGCCTTGAAGCGATGTAGTAGTTCAAGGACGACGCCACTCCAGTATCGGCGGGCGAGAACATCTTCAGCGTCGTCAGGCGTGCTAAGCTGGGCGACCAGCATGTCTTTGGCGTCGTATGCGTAAAGTTCAACAATCTCGTGCATGCGCGCCATTCGATTCTGCTGGACACTCAGGAGATCGTTGAAGATGGCCAGAACCTCTTTATCCTGTGTGACCTTGTTGGCGTATGCACTCTTCCACTCAGTTTGCGAGTGAGGATTGTAATCCGGGATGGGTCTGTCCTCTTGCTCTTCCCAATAATTCCAGCCATCGCGGCACCAACGACGCCATAGTGAGGCGGTATTTGAGATCTTGTATAAGCGTTTCGAGCCTTGTCCAAACTTTGTGGCTGAGGATGCGTTCAGGTGGATGAAGATGTTGTGGATGAGTTCGTCGGGCAGATCAAGTAACGATGTGGTAGCCATGTTGATGAGCCGTGAATGTTAGCTCAGTAGGAGTGAGCGGCGATAGCATCGAGGCAATGGAAAACAGTCTTTGGTGAATTGACGGCGACTCGCCTTCTTGCACAGTCGTGACGCGATAACCGTACACTTTCTGCCCGCAGAACCAAGACCCGATGACGATCGATGCGGAGCACGGTTAATCTTCGGCCACGCACGCGACTCGTGCTATGTGGAGGAGCTCGACGCTGAGGTCAACTTTTGCAGTTGAGAACACGTTATCCACCCGATGCCACTACTGCAGCTACTATCACCAAAGATTATCGTGCATTTTGTTTTCTACCAGGACTCTGACTATGTACTGCAGCGGTTGATTGCGACACCCCTCGCATTTTCGCGTCGCCACAGACATTCTTACTTAAGAGACCAGTATGATAGCACCGATCTTGTCAATTTCCTTCGATTGACCTGAACTGAGACTAAGTTATGTGAGGGCACATCAACCATCATCAACGAATTCGTAACCCACGTTTCTCTTTATATCGATATGCTTTGAACTTCGTATCAAGAACTATTGCCAATTTAAGCACGTACAGCCACAGTCCTAGAAATTGGGCACTTCCATGGTTCGCGTGTACTAGCTTACACCACGTGATGCTCTAGCGTCTTGAATATACAGTCTCAGCAAGTCCGTATCGTGTTGTTTTCCCACCCTTTTCGACACAATGGCAGAAGCACGAAATGCTCAGAAAGATGAAGACGACAAACCTCCTTATCCAACGTTCATGGAGCGGTGGATCGAGAACAGCAGAGCTCCAAGATTTGCGGCAGCCTTCGGACGTTTGATATGGCCAATCCAAGGCGAGTTCCCGTCCACCATTTCAGTAATGGCAGAGCCTCACCAAGACACTGGCACTCTGCAACCGCTCTTCGATTCAGAGACTGGAGAATGGCATAAAATTGCTTCGCAATCAATCACGGACTCAAAAGTCTCATACATCGAAGCATCTGTCGTGAACCTGGACAACTGGGACCGTAGGTGGGAGCGGTTGCATATGGAACATGCTGATCCAGCATACGACGAGTGCAAGTTTGTCACCTATGGCGATCTTGACAATGGCATTCGTCCTTTTGCAGAAGATCCCGAACGAGAGGATGGCACCTGGAGTTGGGATGAGCGCTCAGACACAGAGATCCTTGTCCACTGCTGCGACGAGGACCGCCCACTGGATAAACAATACCTCACGCTCAAAGTCCGCCCTTCGCTTGGAAACGATTTTGTTACGGTCAAGGACTACGTCGGTGCGGTACATTCCTGGCTTATGAGCATGCAGGATGATATCCTTGCAGCAATGCAGATAGTTGAAGTTTTGTTGGAAGAGCCTGAATACTCGCCAACCGCCAAGTGGATGCTGAGCAATTCTGAGTATGACGCCCCAAGGCATCGAATCATACATCCCAAAGAATGGGAATCCAGAAACCGGCCACCGAGTCAGATTAAATGGTAAATCTCGCAGTCGATCCTGCTTTTGTAAGCGATTCCATTTGCTAACGTTCTTCCTCGCAACCAGGAGTTCTGTGATGCTTGACGGGACTATGGTAAAAGCCAGGGTCAGTTCTGTAATGCTTGACGGGACTATCGTATAAGGTTGATCATGAAATAAGTAGATTTCGCAAGGGACAGCATGGTTTAGCCAGACGAATCAAACCCTCCTGGACTTGGTAAGACGAACACAGCTCCCGAGATTGTTGCAAACAAAAGATTTCGCATTATCTGGGCCATTTTCTGTGAGATCAAGCCTTGGCCGTAGCAGAGGCACTAGGAAATCCATAGGTAATGATCGTGATTGCGTGGTTTCTATATCCGTAGCCAAAGTTCACTTTCTTGCATAAGCAAGCGGGTATCGGACTTGAGCATCCCAGCGCCAAACACTTTTTGTGTCTTCGAGGTTTCCAGGACGCATTCTTGGGGCTGCCGCTATTGCTGCCGCAAAGGGGGCGAATGCCTCGTTAAATTCGGCCTCGTAGGTGATTGTCATGGTTTTTGTTGTGCGTGAAATGTCTTTTGGAATTGAGTGTGATTTCTGTTTAGCGAAACCGAGATGCTCGCCTCCTTTATATGTGAGAATGGGGTCTCCATACGAGTGTCTTCTTCTGTTAACCATTGGGCGAAATGTGGGTCCTGAATAGACATATTGCGGCGTTGATTAAGGGTAGATCGACGCATTCTTCGCTGAAGAGCAATCATCTGATATGTCTTGGTCCGAGTCGGATCAGATTCTCCATTGCGTTGTGTCTGCCCTTGCTCCCTTTTTGTTTTCGCTAATGATCAGAGAATCACTATATTTGCAAAGTAGTTTCGCTGTGGCGTACCTTCTTTCATACTCCACAAGTATTCCGTCAATGCTCGACCAGAGACAACATCTGCATAAACATGAAGACTTTGTCAGGGTCCTGGTCTTTGACTAAGATCGTACTTGTCTATGTTTACGTTAACTATAACCCATTTTCTACTATTTTCACGTGGTCTTCTTGTGTCGCGATGCATTAATTCCGGAACAAGTATTTTATCAGTCTTGTGGGCAGAAACTGATCGATATCCCAATTATGCTATATCGATGCCTTCGCCAGGGCCTTCGTCGTGGTGCGAACATAAGATTAGACTAGTCGGGAAGAAACCTATCAGTGTTATAGGAGGAGTTGTCGAGATGTGTTGGTCTGTTGGTGTCGGAGAAGCCGTTGCAGACAGCGTCTTAGTATTCCCATTCTCATCGTCATAATGACTTGTACAGCCGCTCTGATAACAGGCATCGCATTCTGTGGGAACGGACTGGAACACACCCGTCTTATCGCGCTTCTACTCCTTCCAAAATTGTGTCTTTCGCTGGCATGAAAATATTCTATCATCAGCTTGGACGACTCCACTGACTAACTGCTGAGCTCAAGCTGGATCACCGTATGCATATAAAAGGTTATCGAAATCGTGTTTACCATGGGTCGGCAGCTTGATCGACCAATTCCTGAGCTTCTTATAACAAACCATTGCCATTTTCAGCACGTACGGCCACAGTCAGCTGAAAACTGGGCATCCCGTCCGCTCTGCCATACATAAGCAGTTGAACGGCAGATTAGTACTACGGTGGGTGACCACGTGGGAATCCCTGCTGCTATACGTTTTGCAAGCTGTCTACCTTTTTTTCCGACTTGCGGTCGTGTGATATATGTAGCATCGGTGTCCTCCGCCGAATCGTGTTACGCGGCAAAATTGAACAGGGTCTTCAAACATGGAGTGGAGTCTTGGCTCGCAGGATCATGGAGAAGCCAGCCGATGGGAGCCGCAGCAATTCAAATGTGAAACCTTACACGAATCCGAGGACTTGATAGGACAGTGCCTATACACCAGCCAAAGTTTATTATCGCCACTTGCCGTATTGCTCATAAGGCTGCTTCCCCCTCTCAAGCGCAGAGCTGTTATGAGGAATGTTTGAAAAGTGACATTTTTCTCTGCTTCTCCTTGACTTTTCGCTGGTCACTGATCTTAGCCGTGCCGCAGGGGTGATAGGAGTGCAGGTACTCGGTCCTTGATTCCGTATCTTCTGCCGCGCTGAAGAAGAAACTGTCGTTGTTTAGCGTCGCATCTGGAATCAACGAATTCTAGGCCCAACGAACTAGGGCAATCCTCCTTTATATGTGTACAAGTGACCGCTGTCGGAATACATGAAGGACGATCGCTTTTTCACACTACGGTCTTGAAGTTCGCTTTCCCTGTACAACCGCCCCGGATGGACATCCTTGGTTACGATCAAGGTCTTCCTGATCTCGATCTTCCGAAGAACAACGACAAGGATGCCCTTGGTCAACATAACAACATCCCGATAGACTCGCCGCAACAATGTTCGAGCGACTTTTACTACTCTGCGCCTGTCCCGGTCAAGATGCCGCAATACTTGACGCCTATTCCCAGTGTCTTGCTCGAGAACCCGATGAATTTGCTTTACTGCCATTACTTCATCAATTACACCGCCAACGTTCTGGTAACTCATCAATGTCCATCAAATCCCTTTTCGACGATTTTACCACAACTTGCTATGGAGGATGATAATTTGTTGCGGCTTTTGCTGGCTTACGCAGCTTGTCACAGAGCTCGACTTTTGCGACATGCCGAGCCAAAGAACCGTATCGCTACTTGGGTCACCCCTGTGTTTCCTTCTTTGCGACAAGCATTATCAGGAAATGAACCCATCACCGATTCAGCATTCGGATCTTGTGTCATGCTGGCCTCTCTCACTCAATCATATCCTCTAGCATTTGACTTGCCGATTTCGTGGCAAGAGCATCTGAGCTTGGCGCGACGATTGTACACTCTCAGACTTGGCCAGGAAGGCCTTCAACGAACCAACGCAACCATCTTTTTCGGCAGATGGTTTGCGTATCTGGATACTTTTGGAAGTGCAAGTAGTGATACCTACCAAGGCGCCTACTACGAATGGTCACGCGAGCTCAAAATGGCCGAGCAAATCCCTGAACTCCAATGCTTGGCTGGCTTCACCAATAAGTCCCTCTGTCTATTATCGAGAACTGCAGAATTGGCAAAACGCTGTGATTACGAGCGTCGCTTACATGGACAACCTGCAGTGCAGACAATCACAATGTCGCAGCAATTAAGGATGAATCTGGAACTGTATACCTTGGAAATCAAGCATACGCGTTATGATTGCGCCTGCTCGCAATCGTCCACATCATCGACGGAAGTTTATCGCGCAGTGAATGCTGCAATAAGTCATGCAGCATTGATCTACCTGCATCGCCGCGTGTACATGCTTCCGTCTGATTCCCGCCTCGTGCAATTCTCAGTCAACGCAATTTTGGATGCCTTCACTGAACTCAAAGGATACAATGCATTCGACACTCCAGATATCATTCTACCACTCTTCCTTGCAGGTTGTGAAGCAAGAGACCCTGGAAAAGCAATTGATGTGTTGCAACGACTACAGAGTATTGAGAATGCTGGCATGGGACAAGTCGTTCGTGTCAAGGCTTTGTTGCAGGAATGCTGGGATACCAAGAGAGACTGGACTGAACTCAAGCACAATGTGCTTCTTGGCTGAAAAGGTCAACTGGACATTGATCAAAATCTATATGGTTGACAAAATCGCACGAACCAAACTCTGGTCGAGGTCTGGCACACAAGAGCACGCCTGCACTGCCTAGACCAGGCCACGCATGTGCAACGTCATGGCACTGACAAGAGCACTATTTGAGTTAGTATCGCTTACTCGCTGGACTGCCTGCAAGCCGTTGCCGATACTAGATTCTCAACCCGCGCGACGTGTCAAAAGCGATGACCAATCTTGGCCGCATATACATGCGCAACCAGCGTCCACTGCACGGGTTGCATTTACAAGGTTTCGTTGAGAAACGACAGCACCCATGAGATGAGTGTGGAATGGAACACTCGGGCAAACGAGTTTGTAACACATGACCGGCAATCTTCTGAATTGCCATCGGCATGATGAGGAAGAGGGAAAGAGTAACATGACCATCTTGAGCGGTCGTATCCACAAGCACGATATGAGATCGGATCAGTGGAAAACAACTACATAGGATACACGTACACACGAAGCAATGAAAGGGGGTCAACTAGACTAGAATTAACAGATAGAAACACCTCAATTGCACTCAGAGCAACTTCAAACAACCTCAAATCACCGAAGCATTTTCACGGTCCACCTTCCAGTGGTCGTTCGTTGCTGTCGCAAGACCGCTAGGCCAACCACCGCTTGTGTAGTTAGTGGGTGAAAGAGAGGTAGTGATGAAGGGTGTGTGACAAAAAATCAGTCATCTAGCCTCCAGATTTACCAAGGAAGCCTCACGGTCAACAAGAAATATAGATCAATATCTGAAAAAAAATCGACGAATGTATCTTGTATTAGTTGCTATTCAGGAAATTATATAGTAGTTTACAGGGCTAGAGAAGAGAAAAAAAAAGGCAGATTAGCTTCCTCAGGGGTATGTTATATCTCCATCAGACCTTGCGACCAACCCAGCAAGCCAGTGAAATGTATTTCGATGCATCCGCAGCTAACACTGCATGACTGCTTACAAAAGCATAGCGGCACCAGCAGCAGCACCGAGGAAACCCATACCAGCACCGACGTGAGCAGCAGCACCAGTGTAATAGATAGGCTTGGGGGTGGTAGCAGTGCCGTTCGGCTTGCCACCAGCAGGTGAGGTAACAACACCGCCGGCGGGCGTGGTCTTGGCAGGAACCTCAGAAGAGATGGTGCAGGGGCAGGCAGCGGTAATGGTGGTTTCCTTGGAAATGGTGTATTCACTGCTGCCGATGGTGGTGACATAGTCGCCGGCGGTTGGGGCAGGGCATACGGTGGTCAATCTGGGGGGATGTATTAGGATGCATGTTTTTATCTAAGCGATGAGATAGATAGGGGTTATATCCACTTACTCGGTGACGACTTCGGTGGTCCAGACCATGCTGGAGTTTCCAGCGGGAGCAGTCCAGTTCTGAGCAGGAACGCCGCCGCCAACAGCGGGAGCAGTCCAGTTCTGAGCAGCGACGGCGCCAACAAAGGCAAGAGTTGCAACACCAGTGAACTTCATGTTTGCGGGTAGTGTTCTTCTACAACGAAAGTTGTCGGATATCAGGCAGAAAAAGTGTAGTGTAGGGTAGTGCTTTGTATAGTGAATGTGAAAGTTGGATTGAGTTGACAGATGGAATGATTGTGGTTGTGTGATGGAAGGAAGGGATCTGGTCTTGGTAACCACCATCTTTTATACCATCAGGCGATGCATGGATGGTCTTGCCTTACCTTGCCAATACCAATGACGCGAGAGGTTCCTTCTAACGGTGGTTCCGCTTGAGCTTGCTCTAGTTAGGAATCAGAGAATCCTTACGAGCAAAGTTCGTATACATAACGGCTTTCTCATCTCTTGAATCTGCGTGCTTTCCTATTGGGGCAAAGACTAAGACCATCGATGGCAAGCATACCTTGGCCCACCTTGGCCGAAGAGGTTTTTGTTTTGGCAACGTTGTAAAATCGTGCCGTCTGCAGTTTCGAGGCACATGGGGTTCATGTAGAAACGTCCTCGGCATTGTAACTCACAGATCCCGAGCCTCGCATCCCAAGAACCAGGAACATCGTTGAAGAGGTACAGAGGTACAGAGCTACAAGATGCGCCACTTGCTGACAACTCACAGATGGAATAACTTTGCCAGCCGTCAGTTGTCGTTCATCATGTACTCAACCAATGAAAGCGTCAACAGGCAAGGTCAATTCGTCGAGTCAACACCACCACGTAGCTGAGGTTACATCGATCACACGTTGACATTGATACTAGTTGTGGAGGCAGGTTCATACGTTAGTCGCTTGATTGTTGAGTTTTCGGACTTGCTCAAGACGATACTTGAAGGAAACGGCGAACCGGGTTCCCTCGCAAGGATCCGAGGGCTAGAGGAAAATAGGCTGGTCCGTCGAAAACGGCTCGATCTTGGCCTCTTAGCCGGTACATTCGAGATAAAGAGATTTCGCATTGCAGCAGTGGTTCAAATGATCATTGTCTTTGTTGTTATTGTGAGATCAAGGAGAGAGAGAAGGAGCAAAAGCGTTATGCACTGCAGTTGAGCTGGGTGTGCCGAACAGCCTGCTTGGCGATTGCAGATAGAGCGTGTGGGGAGGACGTTCACACCGGAACTGCTTCCTGGCTAACCACCTACGACTACAGAGTCCAGCAAATTTGCACTTTAACCCATTGAGGCAAATGCAACCCTCAGTCCCCTGCACACAACTCGAGACAAGAAATGCGACTCTATCTCCAGATTAAAAACTTGAAACAATAGAAACTACTAGCACCGTTCTCAAAAACAGCGCCAGTCATCATATCCCAGCAAGAGGAAAGGCTGGACAGGTTGAGTTACAAGGTTATCTGAGACACAAAATTCGCAAGCTCATGCTTCAAAGAGTAATTACATGATCGACGCTGCGTTGATCAAAAAACTTCTCATAAAGAGGTTGTTTATATCGAATTCGATTTTCTTCTTGGCTTGCTTACTTGTTTAGTGTCTGCATGGCACGACTCATGAATCCACTCACACCTTGATGGTCTCACTCCAATCTCAGACCTGGTTCAGGCAAACGTCACTGCCTCTGCAAACGTCTCCCAGCCACTTCTCTCCCAAGGTGCTAGCACGATCGCTCGTTGTGCATCACGAACCACCCCGGTACCTGCAAACGCCTTTGCCAATTCCTGTGCTCCGAGATCTCCGTAAGGTGGCACAGCTCTCTGCGACGTCAACAGAGCCATTTGAGCCGGATATGACTCTTCCGTGGATTCCGCCAACTGTGTCCATCCATGGCTTTGATGCGGGGCAAGCATGATGGCGCGCTGTGTCTCGACCAGCGCATCCATGTCTGATGCGTCAGAGGAAAGCCCTGCGATAGCACCGAGAACTTGTTCGACATGCTCGCGGTCGTAGATCGAGATGCTGTCGTTTGTGCGTAACGATGCAAGGTCATCGCGCACAGCATCAAGGGCATCTGTGTCGTTGTCCAATGCTGCGATGGCACCGAGAAGTACGATCGATGGAACATGCGACTCGTGCTTCTCAATACAGTCAAACAATTGATCGCGAGCGACCGACTTTTCTTCCTCGCCACCCTTGGCCCATAGGACTTGAACGAGCAAGCATACAACATCGGGATCAGTATTGCTCTCTTCAAGTGCTGATCGGAACGCGGCAATGGCGTCATCCATGTTCTGCAGATAGAAGGCGGCAAGACCTGCAGTCAAATGAGCAGATAAGCGGACCTTGCGTCTACTGTCTGGCTCCAAGCCACTTGCATCAGCTTCAGTCGAGAGATCCAGAGCAGTACCTGCATTTTCTGCCGCGGACTCAAAGTCTTTGGAAGCAAGTTGGTTTCTGGCGAGATCTGCCTTTGCCAGAGCAAACCGTCCGAGAGAGGTAAGCGACACCGTGGCTTCATAATCGGATTCGGCCGATGTACAAAGATTTGTGAGCATCTCGATAGCAGATGTATGATCACCCACGCGTTCAGAGAACAAGGAGGCAAGGTGATTGAATGCCTGGTCTGACGGTACCTGTCGGTGCAGTTGCTCCAGAGCAAACAACGGCTGGATCAACGCAGTGATCTCGTTCGAAGCTGATGGAGTTGTGAGTAGGTTGTCGAAGACCGACACAGCATATTGACGCTTTGAGATCAGTGAAGCAGAATCTGAAATCTCAAATGCGTGAGTGAAGTGTGACAGCGCTTCCTTCTTGTCGCCCATCATAAGCGCAATCAAGCCTTCGCCAAGCCATGCATGTGCATAGTCAGGATCTGTTGACTGAGCACGGCCAAAGGCTTGGTGAGCGAGCTCATAATCGTTGTTGATGAGATAGAGGACTCCGAGGTTGCACCACGTCTTCGCACTACGCTCGTTCAAGTGCAATGATCTAACAAACGAGTGCTGCGATACCTTAGGGTTCAGTCTGGTTGTAATGACACCAAGCGAGTTCCAGAATTCTGAGTTTCCTGCTTCGAGCTCAATGGCACGCTTGAAGCATCTGACAGCTGCACGAAGGAACTTCTTGCCAGCCTTGGCATCGCTGCAGCTGAATGCCTTGTGCTCGGCCCAACCAAGATTGTACCAAGCTACAGCTTGAGCGTGTACATCGTTTGCACAGCTGAAGATGGCGCGCTTGTACGCAAGTAGAGACAGGGCAAGGTACTCTGGACAGACAACAGCTTTGTCGCCTTCTGTGGAGCCCTCGAGGACCTTTGAATCGACTCCGTCAATTTCTGACAAGATACCAAATTCCTTGACTTCGAAGTCCTTCTGTAGCATTTGCTTGGTCAAATCGCTAGGGAACATGTCGAGTCTATCCTGGACCCAGTAGAAGGTTGAGCAAGCATCACCAACTGCCTTCCACAGGTTGAAAGCCTGAGGTCTTAGCTCAGCAATTTTTTGAGCAAGCTCAATTGCTTGAACTGCACTGTGAGCAGCTTGACCATAGAAGCCAGTCTCTACACACCTCCATGCTTTCTCGTTGTATGTCTGCAAGAGTGCAATCAGGACACCAAACTCTTCAGCTCTACCAGTGAGAACTTCTTGAAGGCCAGCGATAGCCTCATCATGTTCGCCGAGCTCTCTGTTGACATTGGCAAGCATGTATCGCGTGAACCAGCTTTGACCAGTGACATTCATAGAAATGCCATCATGCGGCTCTTCAGCATAGATGAATGTCCGGCTTGCCGAGTTGTAACGGCCAGAGTTGTGGTAACTTTCTCCCAGGCCGACGTAAGAATGGTAGTCATTGGGACTGATTCTGAGTGCTGACAAGAACGAGACTATCGCCTTGGAGTACTCTTGCTTTGTCATCTGCACGACACCCAGTGCTGAGAAGGGCCAACTGATACCCTTCTTCTTCGAGCCAGGTGGAGGTCTGACCTTGCCTGAGTCAACGACTCTTTGTGCGACAATCTCAACGATGTCCCACTCGCCTTGGTCAGCGAATGATCTTGCCAGTCTCTCAGCAGCCTCAACTTCCGAACCTGATAATTCAAAGGCTTTCTGAAAACATTGGCGTGCTCTCTTCTTGTCTTTGGCATAGTCGGCGTAGTAGTAACCAAGAGAAGTGTATGCGGGTGCAAGATTGACGTTGGTCTTGATCGCAGACAGGAATCTGGCGTAAGCCCCATTGCGGTCTTTCCTGGCAGCCTTAGATGTGTCAAGGTTCCATATACAGATACCAGTTCTGTACAAAGTCTGTGCTCTGAGCTCTCGTGCTTTGGGGTCATCCAGCTTCAAATTGGGCAAACACTTCTCCATAGTCTCCAAAGCAGGGCCGTAGTTTCCGCGCAGGGCATCGCACCATGCTGACTCGATTTCGATGCGAATGTTGCTGGGATCTTGTTCCAGTGCTTGTGACAAAAACTTGACTGCCTCATCGAACTCTTCTTGCTCCTCGAGGATTAGACCTAAGCCAATGAGCGTTGCAGTATGCTTAGGCTTTCTTGCGAGAATGTCATTGAACAATTCTCTGGCCTCAGGGTGGTTTTTGGGCGATTGGTGGTATACTAATGCGGTGGCGAGCGTGCTGTTGAAGGCATCCTTGTTGTCCTGCAAAACGAGACCAGACTTCCTAACCTCTGACTCGAGCATTTTGAGACCATTCCTGGCGACTTCCACCGCGCTCTCGTACTCCTCTAGGTGAAGGTAGTACTCTGCAACCAGACGATGTGCCAGAACAGATTTGCTGCCATCTTCAAGACCTTCGCTCATCAAGAGGATTCTATCCTCCTGGTTGAGTGGTGCCTCTACGTCCTCATCCTTCTGTTCCGGGTCCTTTGGTGGCGCGGGGAATGGTGATATTTCACAATCGAGGTAAGCCTTGAGCACTTTGCCCAAACTGGTTTCAGGGAAGAATTCGAGGTACTCTCGCAGAACACCGACATCCAAATCGGAGACATTTGCAACATCTTTCCAGTCCAGTTCGACACTCCAGGCCAGAAGGAAAGGGTGTTTGATGATGACCATGCCATGCACAATGCCCATGACCTGCTCGCGCTTTGCAGCCTTGGCATCACCAGTCAGGACAATCAATGTGTCATAAGCTCTCTGCAGAAGCTTCTGTTCATACTCGCGGCGAACCTCGTCATCGTTGGTCCAGTCAATCAGCTTTTGGTACAGCTCCTCGAGGTTGCTCTTTGTAAAGACTTCCCGGCGAACATCAGTAGTCACCTGGTTGATGCGAGCTCCCAATCTAGTTCTCCGCTCGCCGATTTCCTTGTTAATACGCTGTTTCTCCTCTTCCTCTGTGATTTCGATGAGACGAGTATATGTATGCGAAGGACTCGGCAGACGTCCCTCCAGAAAATCGTAGATGGGACTTCCTGGTAATTGAGCTTCCAGAGCGCGTTTGTACTGAGCGTTTGTTCCGTGTTCCCTGGTGAAGTCGACAAGCTTGTTGATGGTGGTTTGACATTTGTGAGCATCCTCCGCCGCAGCTTGGATTTCGGCAACCTTGAGAGCAGCCTCACGGTATTGATCGAGCTTGAGACCGCCTTGACTTTCATACAAATTGCAAAGACCTAGCCATGCTTGTGCATCGTCCGGTTTGATCTCCGCGGCTGAATTGTATGTTTTCGCCGCATCGTCTAACTTGTTCTGTTTTTGAAATGCGCGACCCAAGAAAAGCTTGCTGTGAATGCTGTCAGTGTCATTTGTTTGCGCATCAGAGAGACAACATACGCAAAGTAATTTTGAGAATCTGATGCAAGCACGATTTGACATTGAGTGACAGCATCATCGTAGTTCTCAGCATCCAAGGCGACTTTTGCGGCCTTCAGCGCGGCCTTGTTACCAGACATGGTCGGCTGCGCAACAAGCTGGGGGGACTTTACTTTTGCACTTGAATGCGATAAACCGGACAGACAAACGAGTGAGAGTGAATTGGCATGTGACAGACAAATTGTTGTCTTTGATGATTTCCACGAGCGCAGCGAATTGATGACGTTTTTGGAGCGAAAGCTCGGACCTCAGCGATCTGGAATCCACTTGTCGATGAGATCTCTCGACTTTTCATCTCCAACTCGACCAGACCGATTTAAAGGACAAATTTCTCGTTCTTGGATCGGCACACTCGCAGAGTGAATGTCTTAGTCACGCAATGTCTGATAAATAGATCTCGATTTGATCCGTGGCTTTAGCATGCCCTCGAAGCTGGACACCTTCACCATGACTGAACCACCACGCGGGGATTGAGCTATAAAAAGAGGAGATGCTCAGCTATGCATGTCTGGGTCGCATAGCTGACATCTGTCTAGTGCCGATAGCGTCCATGGAATAGCTTCATAGCCAACACCAATCCATCACCTTCTACCCACCAAGCCCTCAAACATCTCATCTCTCCTCCTAACCCAGCCCTCCAACTCTGCCCTCAAATCCTGCATCATTCTCCTCACCTCCCTGGCTTCCGGCGGCACACCCTCAAAAACTTCAATCCTATCCTCTACATCCTTGACCCTTTTGACCAAGTTTTCCAACCCCCTCTTTGCAGTTTCAACTTCACTAAGTAACGCTTCTGGTATCTCTGCACCAGAAGCATTTCGCAACCTCTCATCATATTCGCTGACTTTAGCTTTCAGAAGTTTGATTTGTCGCGTGAGTTCTGCAGTTCTTTGGGGTAGGTTTTTTTCTGTTTGAAAGGTTGGAGAAACCAGGTCGTTGAGTTCTGTTTGGAGGGTTGAGTGTTGGAATAGTAGAGAGGATTGAAGGGATGTAGTTGAGACGATTTGGTTTTGGATGGAAGAGAGAGTGGTGGAGAGGGTGAGGAGGGTGGTTGCTAGTGTTGGGGCAGAGGTTGTGGTTGTGTTTAGGATTGTTGCTGTTGTTGCTTGGGATGTGAGATCTGAGGCTCCTTGTGTAGAGAAAGATGTGAGCAGGGATGTTGTGAGGCTATTGATGAGGGTCTTTGTCGTGTCTTGTGTTTCCTGGGTGTTGGAAATGAATGTATCAGCTCATGCTCTCGTACACTCGTTCTTCTAGTGATTTCCAAGACCTGCTCCCCCATCAAAAACAATCCACCCACCTCCCACCTCCAAATCATCAGAAAAAGCAAGTGAACTCACCTCATCTTGCCTCTCCTCCTCTAACTCCCCCACCGCCCCCTCCTCAAGCCTACACAATTGCCCCCACCCCTCATCCGCCCTCTCATTAGCAGGCGCAACCGCCAACAGCATCCTCAAAGTCTCTTCATTCTCCTCAAACCTCGGTACCTTTCCCGGAGCAGGATATTTTTGGCGTAGAAACTGGTGTACGTAATTCCAGTCTTTGGCGAGACGTTGCTGTTCCGCTGCTTTGGAAGGTGAAAATAGGGAATATTCTAGTGGTGTTGAAGAGGAAGCTGGAAACATGGGTGGTTGGTTCATTGTGATATTGCAGAAGTGGGGTTCCAATGTTGTTGTCTTGGAAGTTTGGTAGGATTTGAGAATCTTTGCGTTGGTGTTTTTATATATGGTTCAAGAAGTTGTTGTTTTGAAGTTCGAATGTTGACAGCTTCGTGAGGTCTTGGCATCTACATTGATGGACTCACCATTTACTTATGGCACCACAATTTTTCACTTCTGATGCTTCTCGTACAATCGCGATGAAAGTTGATGGCAGTAATCATGACTTCATTATGTGTATTCTCATCTACTCTATCACAATCTAGTATCCCATGCCATACCCTCTGACCCGACTAAACAAGAAAGCCTTGTCATTCTTCAGGCCAAACTCACCCCAGTCATCAGTCAGACGGTTGTAACTCCAAAATCCCTTCCATGACAACTTATTGCCTCCTGCACTCTTCTTGCCTCTGGATCCAAGGCCGAATTGCATTTTCCACATATACTTTGGGATCACACCATCAGTCTCTATGTGTACATCTCCTTCTACTTCAGAGGCAGGATCGTTGCCTGGACCGCTCAGGCGCCAGCGCCCACGTAGAGCATCTTTCATGACGCTGTTGGGTAGAAGCGAACCAGCGGCATATGATCGCATGTTTTCCTTGGTTAGATGGTGGACGACATCTATTGGTTCGGTTGTGGTGAGTAGCGAAATGCAAGTGCCGTCGCGGAAGAAGCGTAGGTAGCGGAAGTATGTTACAATGAGGATAGGCGTACCCCAAGTCGACGAGGAAGTGTTTGTCGCACCAGGGCGTTGGTAATTTACCGTACTTATGTAGCAGCCATTGAATCGGAGACGGGGACGCTTGCGGAACATTTCGCGCCATGAAGAGGAATACAGAGAATGTAGTAATGCGTTATCAATCTCTGGAGTGGTTTTAGAAGGACGACGAGGCGCTGTGAGTTGAGTTTCTGCATCCGAGTCTTGATCTTGTCCTTCAGAAAAGTAGGCCGTGTCATCGTCAAGTTCCGGCTCAAGCGGTTCGCCTTTTAGATTGCATACATAGTTGTAATGCATGCCTCCGAAACCAAACTCTGGACCTTGGGCGACGCGCTTCCAGATGGATTCGTCTGTCATGACAATGTATGCGAATCTTTTGCAGACAAGAGAGACTTTGGCGAGAGAAGCCAGATCATTGACGGCAGCGTAGGTCAAGATCTCTGACAGAATTTCGCCTGGTAGCTCTGCAATGGGACATGGCGGTGGTGGATCAAGATCTGTGGGAGCTGGTGCGCCAGGAATAGAGAGATGAGAGAATTGATCCACCAATTCGGACAGAGTTGGTGGTATGCCGTGGGACGAGTGATGAGCAGTGCCGGAGACAGTCTGTGAAGCATTGGAAGGGTTTGTTTGTTGCACAGGGGCTTTTGGCTTTGGTGGGAAGGCCGAAGGAGGAAAGTGCTTGTTCTTGTACTTTTCATGCACGCTGTCATCCATCTTGAAAGCTTTTCGGTAGAGAGCAACGCTGTCGCCTAGACTTCCCATGGTCTCTTTCTCGACAGCCTTTTCATAGTGTTCCAGGGCGGATTTTGGTTCTTTTGTCAAAGCACCCCTCGCAATGGCTTGTTCGTGGGCGTCAAGACGCAACTCTGCTTCTTTGTCCGGCAAGTCATAGTATACTTGAGAATGGACCTCTTCTTCATCGTCGTGTTCATCATGCTTATGTTGTTGCGGCTTAGGCTTCGGGGCAGAGGACGAGGGATGAGGGGCCTTGTGATGGCGGGTCGGATTAGGTTGTGCTGATGTGTTTTGCTTGTTCCGTGATTCTACTTCTGCACGCCATTGTCGTCTGAAGGCATCCAATTCGGCATCAGTGTCTTTGGGAGGCTCTTGTGAGGACATTCTGGTGGGTCAATATGTGGGCGATTGTGGTAGATTGTCTTCGCGCAGTCTAGATCGAGAGAGACTCTAGGGCGAGGCGTGGTCAAGCGTGACGTAAGAGAGAGGCTGGAGCAGCACAACGGCGAGTTGATGTAAACTTGTCGAGATTGGAATGAAACAACAGCAGCAGCCAGAGAGATGTATAGTGACAAGACGAACTGAGAGAGGCAGGCAGGAGCAGCGGTGTCTGTTTGTGGTCTCCTGCGATCAACCTCGGTGTTGGTTATCGCCGAGCGTGAGGGTCCAAAGACCGGGGCAAAAAAAGAAGCTTCGATGACGGCGACCGAACGCGGGCGCGACGGGAAAGAACTAGAGCGCCATCGGCCGGACCCATCGTGAACCAGCGCCAGCATCATACACTCGTCGTCCACCTGCTGCATTCTTCCTCGACCTCCTCGCACTACCTGCTCGACACGTTTCTCTCGACAAAACTCCCCATAGTCGCTCAATCCACCGCCCAGACGTCTGTGTATCGCTGCCCCTCCTCGGCGACGTCAATCTTGCAGCTTCCACCGTCATAAAATCTTATCAATCAGCGCCGCCCATCACTGCAAAACTCCCTTGCTACGACAAGACCATTCACACCGGCCGCATGGCCTATCTCGGCCCTTCAGCAGCAAATCAACCTCCCTCCGATTTTGCCCAAATTCACCAACCCGCTGTGCCGTCGCAACCTCTCGACGACACTCCTGCCGCCACCATGGACCAAGAAACTTCCATTACTCAGAAGATGCTGTCTGCCGTCTCTGGCAGCATCTTGACCTCTCTACTTGGTTTGTTCCACCTGCCCAGCCATCTCCAACCTTCTCCGACTAATCCCACTCATAGTCACCCCTCTTGACGTCGTGCGTGTCCGACTACAAGCTCAATCCGGTCCGTCTTCCCTCAATGCTTCTACCCAACCCTCCTTCGCACGCCTGCCTCCCAATCTCGGCATATCCGCCTGTTGCAGAGAAATCTACTACGTCCCCAACCAGAGCCCATATTGCATGGCCTCGTCCGCTGGTCTTACTGTCGACGAAATGCTTATTTCTCAATGTGCGGCAGAGGAGACTGAGCGAAGAACTTTCAACTCAACCATTGATGGTCTAAAGAAGATTGCACGGAATGAAGGTCTTACAACCCTATGGCGCGGCTTGAGTCCCACCCTGCTCATGTCCGTCCCTGCCAACGTTATCTATTTTGCTGGCTACGACTGGTTGCGAGCGAATCCCCGCAGTCCCATGAAAGATCGCGTATCCGACAACTACGCTCCCCTCATCGCTGGTTCCAGTGCCAGAGTACTCGCCGCCTTCGTCGTTAGCCCAATCGAAATGTTCCGTACGCGTATGCAAGCCAGCCATCCTGAGGCTGCTTCGCCCACTGGTGTGTTCAGAGACACACTATCCGGAGTTCAAGACATGGTCAAATCAGATGGATACCGCGCATTATGGAGAGGCCTCGGTCTGACCCTTTGGCGAGATGTGCCTTTCTCTGCCTTGTACTGGTGGGGTTACGAATATGGCAGGCAGGCGTTGCACAACGCAAGAGAAGGTCCTGCCTCTCACGAGCCGACAGGCAGCTTGAAGAACCGTTCTGTCAGCGAGCTGGACCACAAGACGGTCCTACTTGACAGCTTCATCGCAGGCGCCAGCGCTGGAGCCGTTGCTTCTCTCGTCACCACGCCTTTCGATGTTGGCAAGACCCGCCAACAAGTCGCTCGCCATTCTGCCGACTCCGCATCTGCCGCCCTTGCTGGCGTACGTCCTGAGGATAAGCTTATGCCTCGATTCTTGTGGCACATCTACAAGACCGAGGGTGTCGCTGGCTTGTTCAAGGGATGGGCTGCTCGCACAATGAAGGTTGCACCTGCCTGCGCCATCATGATCAGCAGTTATGAGATTGGCAAGAAGATGGCTGGCAGCATGAATGAGAAGGCTGTCAAGGAGTCATCATCATAAAAAATCTGGACTCGAAAACAAAACCTATTCTGGACATGTAAAATTATCACGGCCTTTTTCTCTTTGTTGGGTTCTCAAAAATCAGTGCAGCGTGGAGTTTTGGGTTTTGGGGCATTGGCTTATTTTCTGGCATATTCTCCTGTCTCTTCTTCACTCATCCCCAGCGCTTGAATCAGCGATCTGTTTTCCTTCTGCTGTTTTGGCATACCCTCTGGCTTTTTCTTCGCTTTCTGTTCTTGTACTACCAATGGATGAATCAGGAGATCAGAGTTGCGTCTTCTACCACAAGATTTCCAACAAATAAACGAAAGTCACACCCAAGACAGTTCTTCTAGTGTAGTCGTTCTCGATTTTGTGAATGCCGCCTTCTAGGCACGTAAAGTCTTTTTTCTTTTTGACCAAACTCGCAACGTTTTTCTTAGTCTTGCACGTACGTCTTTCAATTGGCGACCAACCATTGCTCATTACACACATCAAACATCAAACTCCATTATATTTGCGCCTCCAAAAAAAATCCTAGACTTTTCCAAGAAACTCTGGAAGAAACTTGCTGAACGAATTCAAAAACAGACCCACTCACCAACTACCAAAAAGGGATTCTCTGGTGTTGTTGTTTTGTTTCCGCTACTTTGACAATACCACACATAATCCCATAGATGATAGCACCGCCAACAGCAAGAACTAGAACAGTACATCCAAGTGCCTTAGCAATCCCACACCAATTCACAGATTCTGTATGCTGTGGTTGTCGTGGACCTGGTGTTGGGAAAACAGCCTGTAGTGATGATGATCGAAAGTCTTGCATTTTGTAGGCTGGAGGCGCTTGCTCGCTGCTGTATTTCGTGCCAGCTTTACAAAGGTCGGTTTTCCATGAGTCGGTGTTGGGCTCCATGATGGTGGAGGAATAGTGGTGGCTGTTCTTCATGGAGGTGTTTGGAGGTGTCTTGATGGCTGTTGCGAGAAAAGGCAAGAAAGAATCTTGGAAGGGCGAGAAGAAGATCTCTACAATCTCATTGATGCCATTTCATTTTTCTTGTTGATGACTCTTCCTTGCGCAAGTCTGCTTCTGTTGGTTGGATATCATTCTTGGCTGAGCGAGCGCGTGGATTTGAGTTCAATTCTTCATGATCCGCTCTCGCTGTATCTCAGAATCTCGAAGAACTTTATCCAGACAGCCTAGTCTTACTGCCGCCAAAGGCTTCAGTGATGAAGCGACCTATCCAACCTGTAGAAGCCCTCTATAGCGCCAATCAAAGCGGCAACGATAAGCACAAACAACAAAAGCATCCCAATACACTTGAGACCAACACATCGTTCTCTCTTCGCATGTGGGCGTGGTTGCGTTGCTGGTACTGGCAGATTGGACGGTGGTGCTGCTGCTACTGCAGGTCCCAGATCTTGCATCTCGTAGGCTGGAGGTGGTGTCCTAGTGGTGGAAGAGGTGGACTTCCAGGTGCTGGGATTGGTTTGTGAAGTCTCCATATTGTATCATGACACTCGGACCGGGTGAAAAGTGTCAAATGCTGATACCGAAACTTGTGAGAAGAGCACAAGAATCTGGGATGCGGGAGCATCCAGATTTATATAACCTGGTTGATGGACATTCTTTTCTCGTAGTGACTCTTCCCTGCGCAAAAGCCATTGGTGTAGGTTAAATGGCTGTATCAGATGGTTGGACGTTGTCTTGGCCGAGCCCGTGAATGTGAGTTCATTCTTCAAGGACTGCTCGCTGTGTCTCAGAATCTCGAAAATCTTGTTCACAATCGAGACACAATCCACCCATCCAATATGTAACAGCCATAGAGCCCCATACATAGTGCCAATGAGGGCGGCAAGAAAAGCAGCAATAAGCGCGGTAAGACCAAGCACAAGCAACAAAAGTACACCAATAAACTTGAGGCAGACACAGCGTTACCTTTTTGAGTGTACGTGTGGTTGTGTTGCTGGTGTTGGGAGATTGGAGGATGATGATGGTGCTGGTCCTAAATCCTGCATCTCGTAGGTTGGAGGGGATGATGTCTGATGTTGTTCATTATCGTGAGTGGAACTAGTGATGGAAGATGTCGGTTTCCATGAATTGGAGTTAATTTGGTATGTTTCCATGGTTGCGTGATAGAAACTGGTGATGGGCTTGAGAGTGTCAAGGGCTAACGCTGTGATCCTGGCAAGGTTGAGAGATGAACAAGAATTCCTCGGATGCGGAAACATCAGATTTATAACCAATGACACTGACGGGTTTTCATTTCTCGAAGTGATTCTCCCTTGCGTGAAGCCTTGGTCCAGGTCGACGACTGTATCAGTTGGTTGGCTGTCGTATTGGCTTCAAAGCCACCATACCGGGGATCTGAGCAAGGGCAAGCACTGCCCTACCGAAGACGCATATACCATCTTCTCATATCTCCTCGTCATCCAGCTCTCCATTCTTCTCTTTTTCCTTCTCTTTAGCACCTCTAGCTTCTTGCTTCCTATACAACTCAGCCAAGAAATCACTCGTACTAGCCTCATCAATACTCTTATCCTCTCTAACCTTCAAAAACCGAGGGAAGCGCAATGACAACCCTCTTTCCTCAGATACCAAGCCTATAGCAGCGGTGTACGTGGGGCTGAGTGTCACATCCGCAAAAGCACATTCCCAGACTTCTTGCGGGTTGAACCAGACATCGGGGTGTCCACCGCTGTATTCCACATACGCTGGTTTGCCACCTAAAGTATTGTTTTTAGGCTTTGATTGCTCGTCGTCTGCGTCTTCTTCATCTTCGTCATCGTCTAGTGTGGCATCTGGATCATATTTTGCTCTGTTGGCTTTGTAGAATGCATCACTGAAGCCGGCCATGCATTTCGTTACTGCTTCTAGTCCGCCAGTCTCAGGGTTTCTGCAAGCGAGAAGAATAGGTGACCACCAGTTGCATTTTCGACCTGTGCCATGCCAGGCTGCAATGGGAATGAGATCGATAGTGTCGGAAGCAGACGAGTCGTAGTCTTTCTTCACTTTAAGCCAAGAGTCGAGGCGTTTGTCTGGTTCGTAAGTTGCTAGAAGTGCTTTTCTTCGTCCTCCCTTTTTCGTTGCCGTAGCACCTTCAGCTTCGGGAGGTGGCGATGAAGGTGGGTCTCCCGGTTTGCGTTTTGTAGTGCGTTTGCGTTTCGACGGTGTTGGTGGTGGTTTTGGTGTTCCATCTTCATTAGCGTCCAGAAGGTCAGGATTGGGAAGGTTGTCCAGCACTTTTGCCATAAAGCCTTCACATTTGTCGTTGATTGCTTGTTTGTAAAAGTCGGATATGGTTTCCACGTCTGCTGATGTGGCATCTATACTCTTCACCCATGTGAAGTGATGAGGCAGTTCGACAAATAAGCTTCTTAGCAAGGACCTTCGTTCACGGAAAGGTCTGTCCATCAAGCCCTCGCCATTGAGATACATCAGATCAAAAGAGAAAAGACATACATCCACTGTTACCGAGGAGATGGCCACGTCCTTTCTTGCGCGGTTAGAAAGTGTTTGGAAGGGAAGTAGTGCACCGGTTTCTCGATCCACGGCTACAACTTCGCCTTCGAGGATAAAGGAGTCCACGCCTTCGCCGCGGATTTTAGGGACAAGAGCGACGAGGTCAGGGTATTTGTCTGTCATCACCTCAAGATGGCGCGAGAAGATTGTAACTTTGCCTGCTGAATCACAGTGGACTTGTGCTCGTTGGCCTGCATAAGATTGTTAGCATATCAGGAACGGAGGTTGATGAGCTGCTTGGAGCGATCTGTACCATCGTATTTGTACTCGCAGGTGAACTCGCGACCAGTGAGTTTCGTCAGCATTTCTCCCAAATCCCTGGTAATGCCTCCCAGCATAGGACGTAGTGGGATGTGCATGGCAAGACCGCAGCGAAGAAGGAGTTCTTCTGTAACACCGATCTCTAGTAGGGTGGGTACTAGGTCATTCTGAAGGTTGTCAGAGCAGACATTCGTCGTGACCCCATCAGGCGATACTCACATAGTTGGGACGTCGAGCGAAACACGCTTTTACAATTTCCTCAGCAGGAGCCCACACTTCTACCAGTTGCTGCTTGGATAGTTTGGCCAGCTCATGTCTATCGCGGGTTGAGAAATCTGCACCAGGTGGCTTTGACAACAAGAAGGCTCTTGATAACGCAATAAGCATAGTCGTCTTGACTGCACCGATGCGAAGCTAGATATAAGTCAGAGGTTGTGTTTGTAGCCATGTTGGAATACTCACATGTTGCACTAGAGTACGAACAACATATCTGCTCTCCTCTGCTCCTCTAGCATCCTGAACAAGTCTTTCGACGAGTCGTTGTTTAGTCTCGACACTACCATGGCCCTTGGCCATAGAGATTTTGATCAACGAGTCGAAGACAGCTTTGATGGTTAAAGGCTTAGGCTTCCTTAATGTCAAGCTCTGTCGCTTCTTTGCTTCGAAGGCAACATCACCAGCATCGCCGTACTTATCAGACAACTTCTTCAAAGCAGCATTATCCAAACCACAGACTTTCTTCAACGCCTTGGAGATGGCAGAACCTCCTAGTCCAAGTTCCATGTCGATATATGGTGGTGAGATTGAATTTGTTGCAAGCCATACAGCAGGCAACAGACTCTCGGGATCACCTTCTATGATGACACGCAATGCGTTTACTAGTGTATCGACGATCTTGATGCGACTTTGTGTGCTGTTGACCATGACGAAGCAGTGGGTAAGGAGAGCGTATGTGGCGTGGCCATTATCGGTGACCCATTGCTTCTTCAGCTCTGGAATATACTTCTGGGGATCGAAGGCTAGGGGACTTTGATCGAAGGGGATGTCGTAGGTGATGGTGTCGTCATCTGCGGTGGCTGATTGAAGCGACAGTGTGTTCTTCTTCCCTAGTCCTGCGAAAGGGTTCACGAGTACAGGTGCTGGAGCGGGTGTAGGTGTCTCTTCTTTGACTTCCTCCTCTTGCTTGACATCTTCGGGTAGTGCTGGTGCTGACTTGGTAGCTTCAGTAGTCGTTGCTGACTTGGAAGGTGAAGAGGCTGGAGCTTGTGATGCTCTGTCTTGTTCGTCCCATTCTGCCTGTAGCTTTCTAGCTAGGGCCTCGTCTGAGAGAACGTCGTGATCGAGGTTATCATTTTTCGAGTCTGCTTCTGACGTTTGGTGTATCGTCTCCTTGGGTTGTTGTTTCGCCTGTGCTTGTTTGCCGAAGAAATAATCGAGTCCTCGGACTGGTTGCCCGTCGTTCTTCTTGCGTCGCTTTGAAGGCGTCGACATTTTGCTTAATTCATTTGATGCTTGATGGTAGGAAAGGAGTTTCCATTAATCGCGACAGGTACACGGCCGACGAATGACGCGTTAATGGGTTTCGACCGACATTGACGTCATTTGGCTTCACATGTCAACACAAGTTGTTTTGGTCGAGCTGAAAGACAGCGACGGCGAGCATTCTGTATACATCTTTATATCTAGGTACTGCAACAAATGATACTGATAAGCACCTGTAATGGCTTAATGATAGCTCTCAAGATCTCATACCTCAAAATCAGTGTGGGATCATAAAGAGTCGATGTACGAAAACCATGGATTCGGCACAATGTTCAAAATTCGGAAGACCTTGAAGTCATTTGCGAGAATTGTCACCAACATGATGATTACAGCAATACGAGAGATAGACATCCGCATTGGCAAGATAAATAGACACCTTTCTACATGATCCACATGATTCAAGATGTGCTGTGGAAGCTACAAGATGCTATTACTGGAAGCAGCATGTAGTTGTTGGCGCAACCCTGCCCGAGCCAGAAACACCAGCCACCTCCATCTGCAGACATAGACATGCGTCTCTGCTGGAAGGAACTCATCATCTGTTCCAACGTCAATCAAATCACTTCGAATTGGAGATCCTCACTGTAGCCGTCTTTCTAGATTGCGCTACTCTATACCACAGAGTCCAGCTCTCGGGTCATAGGACATCCGGAATAAACAATTGTCGATCTCCTCGACAACCTTTCGTATGCTAAGATTGCCCGTGCCGTAGGTTCACCTGACCTATCTTCATATCGTTGCCAGACACAGTATCTCCTTTATCTATATAGGTATTGCGATTGTTGTTGTTATGATGTCGTTTTCATCTCCACGAAAATCTGCCGTCATGCATAAAACTGTATGCAAGCTTGCCGTTGTACGTTGTCATGATCTCTGGTTCCGTGCTTCCGTTCCTGCAGCTGTTGAGCTGTACCTGCAGCCCAGAACTTTGTCACGCTTCGCTACTCCTATTTTGGACCATGTTGAAAGATATTTTTGACAGGTCGGCATGTGTCGTGATTCATGACACAGCACGAGACGAGGCGGCAGTGAGATGACACTTTCAATCTCTAGGATCGGCACAGCTATTTTGTGTGCAATAATGACACGGGAAACTCGGCCGGGTTTTGCAAAGAGGAGCAATACGAGCAAAGCGATGGGCCTTAGCTACCAAGCTGCAGCACCGTTGTCGCAAGTGGAGGCTGTTGTCATTGTTTCTTTGAAGTGATGACTAGATGTTGCGATGTGATCTGTATAATGGCTCGGAAGCGGATCGATCGCGCGTTACTGTTGCGACATTTGCGACACAACACATGGTGGAGTCTCGAGAGCAGTTTTGCTAGAGTGGATCTACTAAGTAGCCCGCCGCGCAGTGAGCATTCATCAACGATCAGTCTTGCATTAGAGAAGTGGACCTGAGAAAGTGCATCTGGCCACAAAGTCTGTCAGGCTTGGTAAAGGAAGAGAATGTCTTCGCTTGTTGTGCAGATAGAGGGCTGATCCATCTGGACCGAGGCGTCGAGTAGGTACATTGCATGAATGTCTCGACGAAGCACCACGGCACTGAAGTCAGCAGTGTCTCGCATTATTGTGTTGCTTTTGCGAGCCTGAGAGGAATTCCCGCTGGTCAAGGATGCAATGGAGTCGGCAACTGTGGATTGAGTGACATGGAACCTGTCGTGACAAATGCATGACCCTGTAATGTTGTCTCTTGGCACAGGAAGTGAATCGTGTCGCAAGCTACTGAAGTGAAAACGATGGAGCTGAATGGAGTCCAGAAGTGCATGTTGAGACGAGCTGCGTGCGGAGAAGGATATGGCAAGCCCCAACAAGAAAGCTGGGTGGGGTCTGAACAGCTCCAACTCTATAGGTCGTATGCACTACTCTACCGTGCCAAGAGTAGGTCGAGACTGCTCGTACGGCAGTCAGCCTCAGTATCTTATCCTTCTATGGAATAGGTCAGCTTGAACAGGAAGTTCTGAGCTGCTTGCTTCCTCGTGTTGGCCGCCGCGTGTAGACGTTCCAGGGCGACCGTTCTAGTGTCTCAGCCGACTCAAAAAATATGATCGAACCGGAAAAGAAGAACGAATGATTTTTGAGATATCAAGACACGCTTCTGAGATGTCGAAGCAGCTGTATGGTATGCGACAGATCTCGAACTCTGTGATGAGTCTAGAAGACGAGCGACAAAGACATGCTTGGCTGGAGGATTCAGATCACAAGTCTTTCACAGCAGCTAGCGATCAAGACAGAGCACGAACCTCTCGAAAGGAAGAGGAATCGATACCTTCTGGCCAATATGAAACGGTACTGAAGATGTGAAATTTGTTGCGCGAGGAGAAAGATGCAGTTGCGGACAGTGAGTAAAAGAGCAAGCCGCTTTGGTTGAGTGAGACAACCGCAACGGAAGTCTTCGAAGGCCTTTCTCTTCCTTCCTAATGCCATTGATTCTTGACCGATAAGACATCAGATGTGGAGTGGGGCGAGAAGCAATAAACCTACCGATTAGTACCCAATTGGTCACCATGGTGCGATGATGAGCCTGGAGAAGCGGAGATCCGAAGGCAGCTAGCTGTCTGAGACTCTGAGATAGACGAGACTCGAGCTGTACTCGAGATGTACCTACTTGGCCATCCTCTAATGTCTAGTTCTGACGTGCTGTCGACAGCGCATTCGTCAGACATCCTCTCTCGTTTAAACCGCGACGAAGTCAAAGAGCTGCTGGCCCCAGGTGACGAACGACAGTTCAGTTCGAGCTGAGGAGCTGAAAAATGGCGTTCGGAGAATAAAGGCAAAATGGACGTCAAACCATCTACAAGCCTAGGTACGTCGTGTGGAACTGCTGAATACTCAGCATGGCCTAGCCGCATAGTGACAACGTCCATTGTTCTTGGTCATGCAGGTTGGCGCAGCTCTACCACTCGAGTCAACAATCGTCAGGAACTCAGGTTCCGCCTGGTCGCACAGGGAGATTCTCGAGCGCAGTTTGTTTACCGTGAGCAACGGCCAACGTCGAGGTTGTTGCTCCCGTGGTCTCAGACCATGCATTTTGTTGCGACGACGACCTGGCCGCCTGAGAGCAGCGAACAGATGCAACGACAATTCACATTTTCACGAGACGGACCTTTCGGATGATTATGAATCTTTCCCGTCTTCTCTGCATGAAGAAGAAAGTCTGCTCAGCGGAGTCTCTCCACTTGGGACGCACGAAGATGCACCAGAAGCACCGCAAGGTTGGCACGTTCGCTTCAAAAGTCCGAGTGGCTTGGGGGATGTTCAGGAACAGGACGCGCTAAAGGCCTTGGGCAATTTCGGGAAGCCTCCGCTTTGGCTTGGGCCATGCTGGATCGAGTTAGCGGTGATCCGTACTTTGATTATGTACCCAACGGCCATCCGTCGGCCGTTTCTGCCATCGATAGTCGAGCGTGGACCTCGCCCTCGTCTCTTGGTGTTTCTCTGTGCAATTATATGAAGCCTCTGCCTTGCCAGGTCAACACTCGTTTTTGCTCACAGGTCATCCACATTCTTTAACCCAGCAGTCTCTACCAACCCCCCGGGAGGAATTCTATCGTGCGCTTCGGGACAGCTGCCACATTCTTTTGAACGTCAACAAACACACAGAGCAACTCCTTGCGTCAGTCAATTTCGAGACAATCTATTCTACGCCTTCGTCTTTGTTTAGGAACCGATTTCGTAAGTTTCACATCTCGCCTCTTTCCACTATCAAGCACCGACCACACAGTTGGCTCGTGGCCTCGAGGTTGAATTTGAGGCTTCTCTCGAGGCTTCAAAACTTCTCTCCCTCCGCCATCTTCTCGGAATTGAACATCCTCCACACATTCGTTTGATACAACGCTGACACCGCTGGCCGGCCAGACTAAACTATCATTACCTCAAACTATTCATCATGATGAGAACCGGTGTTGCTGCCCTCGGCGCTTTGTCGCTGATCAACCTTGCTTCTGCTAAGCCTTCTGGTCACCACCGTAAGTTGATCAATTGAAGTCGATCCAATGGAACAACAACCCTAACAATATCCCAGGCCGTCACCAGCAGCTTCACGAGAAGCGTCAGGAGGTTGTCTACGAGACCGACTACACCTACGTGACCACCCAGCTTCCCGACGTTGTCGTCTTCGTTGACGAGAACGGCGCTCCTTACTCCACTTCTACTGAGGGCCAGGCCCCTGCAACCTCTGCTGCTGCCACCGTCGTTGCTTCCGTTGCCCCCGTCTACACCCAGGCCGCTGCTCAGCCCGCCTACTCTGAGGCTGCCTCTTCCTCCACTGAGGTCTACGTCGCCCCCAGCCCCACCACTTTCGCCTCTGTCTACAAGGCTTCCAGCTCCGAGGCTGCCTCCACCACCCAGGCCCCTACTCTCTCTTCGGCCGCTGCTTACAGCTCTGCTGCTTCCTCCTCCTCCAAGGCCCCCACTTCTTCTGCCGCGGCATCCGACGGTAGCGGTCCCCAGGGCTATGGTATCGTCTACTCTCCTTACACCGACAGCGGTGACTGCAAGTCTCAGGACGATGTCAACAGCGACTTCGCCAAGATCATGGCGTACGCTCAGAACAACGGCGACACCTACGACTTCGTCCGTATCTACGGTACCGACTGCAACCAGGTCTCGACTGTCCTCAACGTCTGTGAGAAGTACGACCTGAAGATCTTCGCTGGTGTTTACAACATCTGGGAGCCCTCGGCCTTCTCTCAGGAGCTCAACATCCTCACCACCGCCGCCAACGGTGACTGGTCCAGATTCAACACCATCGCCATTGGTAACGAGGTCGTTAACCAGGGCAAGGTCGCTGCCAAGGACGTCAAGGGTCTGGTCGACCAGGCCAGAGGTGTTCTCAACGGTGCCGGCTACACTGGCCCCATCGTTGCTGTCGACACTCTCGTCGCTATGGTTGCCAACGGCGAGTTCCTTTGCGATGCCTCTGACTACGTCGCTGTCAACTCTCACCCCTTCTTCGATGGTTCCGTCCTTCCCGAGAACACTGGCGAGTGGCTGCTCAAGGGTATGGAGGAGGTTTCCAGCGTCTGCAACGGCAAGAAGACCTGGATCACCGAGACTGGCTGGCCCACTCAGGGTAACACCAACGGCGTTGCTGTTCCCAGCGTCCAGAACCAGAAGTCCACCATCTCTTCCATGAAGTCTGTCGTCTCTTCCAACATCATCTGGTTCACCGCCTTCAACGATATGTGGAAGACTAACAGCGCTTCCACCTTCAACGCTGAGCAGTACTGGGGCATGTGCAACAACTAAGACTGTACAAAGTGCTTAGGAAAAATTTCGTACGAGTCATGGTTATCTTCTCTTTGGGCACGCATTTTTGTGGAGTTCCGATCTAAGTCTTCTCTTCTATCATCACGAAGAACTTATTCGTGTATTTGATTCTCTTTCTTCTTCGAGCAATCTCTCTCCAGATTCATGTCGATGATTTAGGCAGTGTGTTTGCGGGTCTACACTTCTTTGTACATAGCATTTGACGATGTCCTACCGGAGGAATTTTATGAGTTTATCTGTTCAAGATTCTTTCGCTCGTGTTGGTGTCAAGATGTTAATAAGCTTGTCAAGATTGAGGCCATCGTTCCTCCTTTCCTGAGAGAATGTCAGAACCGCGTGACGTCGGCATTACCACAACCCCGCAGAGCATCAACTTCAGCTGGGTAACTCCCTCCAGTAGGCAGGCGATTCGTCACACTCGCACCTGCCATTCCTCTATCTTAGATGATCTAGCTACCTACTTAAATCTCGAACGTCTTGACCATCGCGGCGACCATCAATCTGTCTCTCATACCCAAGTCTTCAAGGAGAGTTCTATCGGCAGTCAACTCTCTGCCCGTCAGACAAGCTGCTCCTACACAATCACATCGCCTGATCAGCATGGCCTGGCGAAGCCATGGCTCAACCAACGACGAGATGGTTGACGCTCTATTCCGGAACGGCATTATAAAATCCGACAAGGTTAAACAGGCCATGAAAAGCGTAAGCATCTAAGCCACAGGTAATGAAACCTCGACTGAGCATGACACAAGGTCGACCGTGGACACTACGCTCCAGCATCACCATATCAGGACAATCCGCAATCAATCGGTCATGGAGTGACTATATCTGCTCCCCATATGCATGCTCATGCCTGCGAAGCTGTGCTCGAATTCTTACGACCTGGAGCTCACGTGCTGGACGTCGGATCTGGGTCTGGATATTTGACCCATGTCCTTGCCGAGCTGGTGAAGCCTGGAGGCACTGTTGTTGGTATTGAACACATCCAGCCGCTCGTGGATATTGCACGGAAGAACACCGCAAAGAGTGCTGAAGGTCGTGAGCTGCTTGCTAACGGAAACATTACATATGTGAAGAGCGATGGCAGGAAGGGATGGACAGGAAAAGGTGGCGAAAAGGGTTACGATGTCATACATGTGGGCGCAGCAGCAGTTGACTTTCATCAAGAGCTCATCGACCAGCTCAAACGCCCAGGAAGGTGAGTGTTCTCAGTCACTCCGACAGGTGCTCCACGTGGCGGCCACTGCTATCAAGCGTGCAAAACGTCCATACAATGAGCGGTTATATGCTAACGAGATGAGATAGACTCTTCATGCCTGTTGGACAACGAGGCGACCAGTACATCTATGTTGTCGACAAGAAAGAAGATGGCTCCGTCGAGAGGAAGAAACTCTACGGAGTCCAATACGTGCCTCTGACAGACGCACCACCAGAATAACGCACTGAATATTCACACGACAACGAATCGCGACAAAGCAACACTCAAACTGACCTAGCATTGATCATCTCGGGCAGACTCACAAGTCATTGATCCATTCACTCTAATCACAACCTTTTTCTAACCGCACGCTTTGACCAACCTGATACGTTCATTCTCGTCTCCCATGAGCTGACCAGTCATCCCTTTAGCCCTGTCTCTAATTTCTTCCAGTGTCTCCATATCAAACTCAGTATCGTCCCACCCTTGTAGTACCCGGAAAGAATATGGCAGAACGGATGACTTCCACAAAACAGTTCTTCGATTTTGCAACAGAGTCATAAGTAACACAATATCGGCAGTCAAGACCGCTATAGCTGGTAGTGTGAGCCAAGCCCAGTCGACATGGATGAAAGCGACAGATTCCCACGCTGTACCTATAGCAGGCTTGCTTTGATATTGTCTCCATACATTGGTCAAGCTGGTAGCCATCCTATCAGAGAGCTCTGTGATGTTCGGGTTCATGATCAAGGCATCCCCCAAACCCGCTGAGGAATCATTGGAGCCGGATAAATAGCTGTAAGTTGACGACCTGAGGATAGTTCCAAGATGGCTGACCATTTCGGCATTCGCATTTCCATACACCTTGAATGTGTCGTTGTGTTTGTCGCTTGGGAAACCAGTACCATTGGCTCGGAAAGTGTAGTTCGTATAGGTCGCACTTGCAGACGCTCCGGGACCAGTCTGATACAACTCAATTGAGTCATAGCCTAGATTGTACTTTTTCAGCTTTCCAACATCGAAGTCCTGACCTTTGGCAGTTGAGTTTTCATATACCCACGCGCAGTACTGCAATGTACAAGTGGTGATCTGTGGACGTGCCCAGGTATCATTCGTCACGATCACGCTAAAATTCAAGACCACGGCAGGTTGACCTTTATAATAGAAGCCTTCCTCGTTCCAGGTGGTAACATCAATCGCAGTCTGGTATCTCCAATCGGACAGGATGTTTGGATCCGGAGTTCCAGTTCCAACGGCGGATGAGTTCTTGCCCCTGATTGTAGTGAGATTATAGCCTCCTGTGCGACCTGCGCGACCTGCTCCGTCGTAGTTGCATTCGAGCGTAGTTACGTTGTACGTCGTATCTACGGTTTCGTGTTGAGAATTGACAAATTGACTGGGCGTTGCGGTAATCTTGACCACGCAGCCACCTGGGACCGAGCTGATATCCCGGCAGCTTGAACACAGGCCAAGAGTGACATGACTGTCCCAAGAGCAAGAAGATGCACCGCAATCGAAAGGGGGATCGATGGTTTGTCCGTATATGCTTTCCATCAGGCCAAGTCTAGACTTCAGCAAACGATCCGAAAACTGCCGACCAAGTCCACCCCAAAATGGCATGGCCTCGAAGTTTTGGATTACTGGAAATGAAGCAGTTTCATTGGCGACTGCGACTGTCTTTTCAGGAAAACTCAACAATTGCTGGCCGAAGGTCTCCATGGCCAGTACCAGCACTGTGACCGCACAGCCTAATGTGACGGCGACATTCAGGTACCCACTTCTACTCAAAAGCAAGCGAAGACTACCATAAGCACCTCTACTCGCATCGTCAAAGCCTTCCAGATCCTTGAGTGTTCGAGGCCTCTGCTGAAAGTGCGTCCATTTGAGTTGGGAAACACAACTAGCTGTACTGATCATTAGAGCCGCTTTTGATGAAACGATCAACACGGAAATAACAGCGTTAGGCTGAATGGCCCAATGCCAGATAGACAGCCTTTTCCCATCGATCCAAGCCATGATGATAGCAACAGCAATAAGGCAAGCGAGAGAAAAGATCATGGCCCAGGTTTCTTGTTGCCAGGATAGGTACCAGGGATTATGGCGGTAGAGGTTCCAAGTTGCTGTAGGTGACATGAAAAATGATGGAGCCGATGGTTTCTCCTTTAAGCTCCGGACTTTAGTTGTAGGTTCTGGTTTCGCTTGTTCGGGTTGTTGCTGGCCCATGAAGTCTAGCGAGTGTGAGGATGCACTCGAGGTAGAGTCGCGTCTAGGGATAGACGTCCATCGTGATGGTGATGCCATTATCAATAACGACACAGTCAAACCAAAACAACCAGCAAAGACAGCAAGAAAGGTCAAGTACAAAGACTGACGGAGAGAAGAAAAGACAGCGGTTGGGCGGCTTTCCTACTTACATATATTGATACCAGAACTTATGTGCCTGACACTATCCAGGCAGTACGGCCGTACTTACGTGGAACCCAAGCGCGAACCATACTTTTCTTCCATTGGGCGACAAGCCCATAGAAAAGCAGTGCACCTACATGAGTCGGCGGTTGTGAAGGGAAGGATCTTCCTTGGCGGCCTTACTTCTAGAGCGCGCATGATATGAAACAGACGGGCACTTTACAGCTTTCTTTTCTTGTCCGCGGTGGCGCTTAGAAGTCTGCTATACAGTATGATTTCTGCGATCCTATATCACTGATGAGCGCGTAGAAGATGGTGAAGAGAATGGCTGCTTGTTTAAATATGCGACGGTGGCTATGTGAGCAGTGGTTAGATTAGATGGGTGAGTGCGGTTGAGGGGGATTTTCTCGGTGGTCGTGCTCTTCAGAAGGATCCATATGGGACCCTGTTGCCAACAATCCTTCGCGCGTTGATGGTCTTGCATAACTTAGCTATGCTCATCATATCAACTTATCATGATCATCATGATCACCACAGTCTTGGCAAGCTCATCTTCTACCGCTGTCGATATTTCAGCCACACCATCTGCAGACAGCCAACTGGGCTCGTAGAGCCAAACTTCAGTCCGGCCAGCAACAAGAGATGACTCAACAAAAGATGACCGAGCAAAGCTATGGTTATATCCTATGTGGTAAGCAGTTGAACAAATTGGCAGGTAATCCTCTATCGCTGCCAAGGCTTCTTATCCTCCAGCCTCAATGGCACATCGACCTTATCTTGTCGATCTTCGCGTGGACCTCTATAGTCAGATCCAACCATCCTAGCGGTCGTCTTTTGAGCTTCCGAACTCGGTATGCTTGTCAATACTGCGCCCTATGAGCTTCCATGGCTACAGATAGGCGGAGCGGCCAAACACGGCCGTCGCCTGTATGTACTCTGAACACCGTCACTTTGTCAATAGCCAAGCAATAGCGATACGATCACTCCGGCTGGAATGCTACCCAAGTGGTATAGTGTGTACTTGGCACTTGGACAGAGGCTGTCTTTTCGAGCACTCAGATGTCGCCGACTTAGTATTCGAGGGATAGGGCTCGTCTATCCATGCGTAGGATCCTCCTGCACGGCGTAACTGTACACCGCAACCATGATCCGCAGCCCCAACCCGAGCATGTAGGCTGTGTAGACTCCGCAGAGTATTGGTGTTGGGACTTTGCCTGGATTGCACATGTTCCGATCAATAGCTCGCTGCTGGATATATAATGGTGAGCTGTGACTCCCATCCTGACTGCCAGTCAACATCTTCGTTTTCCTTCTATAATGTCTATCCGCAAACTCTCGACAGGCGTCTTCGCCTTGTCGACGCTGATACAACATGCTGTTACTGCTCCTTCAAGCCCAATCATCTCTTTCAGATTTCCTGAGGTTGTAGAAGCAGGTGGTATGCACAACATTCACGTCGACTATCATTCCTCTCATGACGGCGAGTTCTCAATTGTGTACGGCGACTGCGGCATTAAGTCTACACAAGAAGCCCATCATATTCTCGGCAGCACTCATGTTGGAAACCACGACTTGGCAAAGCGTCATCTCAACTGGCACGAACAGAGACCAACTCGTTTTGTCTGGTTGGCTCCTGAGGATATGTCCAGTGATGGCTGTCTTCATGCTTTCTCTGGTGATGTCTTGCTGGGAAGATCTGCACCTGTCAGTGTTGGCCGCAGGAACAACAAGAGACATCTTGCTGCTTCGGAAATTATGGATGCGATGGGTCCTTGGTTTGATGGTGTCACATATCTCAAGGAAAAAGAGCCTGAATCAGTATTCGTCGCTCAAACCAAGAGCAAGTCTGTCGGTATTCTCGGTGGTGGTATGTCAGGCCTGATGACAGCGCATCTTCTCGACTCTGTCGGTTTCCATGACTGGCAGATTATCGAGGCTTCATCGCGTATTGGTGGCCGTGTGCATACATCCTACCTCAACGCTACCAAACCTGATCAATATCAGTATCAAGAGATGGGACCTATGCGCTTCCCCGTCAGTCTTACTATGGATAACGAGACTATCGAAATCAACGATCACAAGATGGTCTTCCAGCTTGCTGATGAACTGAACAAGCAGAATCAACACGATCCTACTTATGAAGTCAAGTTTATTCCTTGGATCCAGAGTGCTCCTAACGACCCCTCTAGCACAACCAAGAGAAAGCCTGACGGTACTGTTCCTGGCGTTGCGGAGGTCAAGGAGAATCCATCGCTTGCTGTCAACACCACTGCTTCTTACAGTAACGCAACTGCTGTAGCTGAAGCAACCGAAGAGTTCGAGGACTGGATCGGCATGGACCTCGACAAGACTCGTCTGTATGCAACAAATGTCTTCAAGGCACACAAACAAGCTGTTGCCGAAGGCTTCCTCGATTTCTCGGAGTCTGGTTATCTCCGTTACAAGATGGGACTGGATAGTAACATTACCGATCAGATTGACTCTGTGGCCGATAATGACCCTTCGTGGCCTTATGAGGACATCTACTTTGAAGCAACAGAATGGCGTACCATCGATCAAGGTCTGAGTCGTCTGCCCGCTGCCTTTGGTCCTCAAGTCTTGAATCGCACTCGTTTCCAGACTGCTGTGCAGGCTTTGACCTGGAACGAGACTTCAGAAAAGATGTCCGTTCACTTCCATCCTGGTAACCCCTTCGATATGGAAACTGAGACCATCGATTTTGACTACACTATTGTTGCAGTGCCATTCTCCAAAGTTAGACTCTGGCGTCTGCCCGACTATTCAAGCCTACTCAGTCGCGCAATCTCAAGACTCAACTACTCTCCCGCATGTAAAGTGGCTCTTCACTACAAAACACGCTTCTGGGAACACCTTCCTCGCCCCATCATCGGCGGCTGTGGGTCGGGCGGCGGCATAGCAGGTATAGGAAGCGTATGCTACCCCTCCTACCACCTCAACAGCAGCGGACCAGGCGTAATCCTCGCCTCCTACCTCTCAGGCTCCATGGCCCTCTCCACGTCCGCCATGACCGAAGAAGACCACGTCGCCTACGTCCAACGCGCCATGATCGAACTCCACGGCCCCATCGCCGCTGAACAATACACAGGCGCCTACGACCGCAAATGCTGGCTAAACGACGAATACCAAGCCGGCGCTTGGGCATCCCCCACCGCAGGACAACGAGATTTATACCTTCCTGCGTATTTCCAGACGGAGAAACATACGGTGTTTGTGGGTGAGCATACGAGTTACACGCATGCGTGGATCTTTAGCGCGTTGGAGAGTGCGGTTAGAGGGACTACGCAACTGCTGCTGGATATGGGGCTTGTGGATGAGGCGAAGCAGGTTACTGAGTTTTGGATGGCGAGGTGGATTAGTATGTAGAGAGCAGAAAGGTTCTCATGATGTTTATGTAGAGATGATGATTACGAGTCGCAGCTGAGGTGGCACAAATACACTTTTAGTACATGATGCTTGATTGGACGAACGTGCTCGGATCGTGCAGGAAGGAATACGAACATGACTTGAGGTACCAGAACATGCAATTGTGGCTTGTTTTCGGGCAATCATCTTTTTTGTATGGGAACAAATGGATAGAGATAAGACATAAAATTATCAAGTCTAGGTATCTCCTAAGACACTACTTTATGAACCCACAACGATAGGAAAATCATTATCGACAGACAGATACGAAACTCAACTATTCATACAACCAGAACCACTCCCTAAAGAGCAGCAAAACCCATGAGGGCAAGAAGACCAAGACCAGCGCTGACAGCCGAGGCAGCACCAGTGTAAGAAGCAGGCATAGAAGTGGTGGCAACAGGGACAGTGCCGTTAGTGGTGAGGTTGACGGTAGGGACCGAGCTGGCAGTAGCAATAGGAGCAACAGGAGTAGCCTTGGAGGAGGACGAAGCCATGGACATGCTAGAGGAAGAAGCCATCATGGATGCACTGGAAGCAGCAACAGAGGAAGTGATGTAAGAGCTAGCGGCAGAGGCGGCGCCAGCAAGGTTGGGGCAGATCTGAGCAGTGGCAGCGGCGGTCTTTTGCTGGTCCTCGGCCGAGCAAGACTTCTGGGTGCAAGTAGCGATGGAGGTGACGAAGCTCTCGCTGGTGCAGAGGCAGGAAACATCAGTGGCCTGGCAGCCAGTGGCGGGAATGGCGGTCAAGGCGCAGTTAACCTGGTGGATATGTTTAGCGATCTGAAGAGAGCCGAAAGAGAGGTGACAGAACTTACAGCGCAGCTAGGAAGGAGAGATGCAAGAGAAGCAGCATCCTGAGCAAGGGCAGGGGCCACCAGGGCGGCAGCAAAGGCGACAACAGCAGCGGTCTTCATTTTGATGGATTTGTGTATGATAGATATATGGAAACAAGCGATAGACTTGGTTGAGATTTTTTGATGTTTTTACGTGGAAGACGAGAGCGACAGTGGATTGTGATTGTAGGAAAAGAGAAGAAACAGAATGAAACAAACCAGAGCTGAGATGGGCGATATATGAGGTAGCTAGCTGATCCTACACCACTTACATACTTGGGAAGGATCGTAGCTACTACTGGTGAGTCTATTGACACCTCTGTCCTGTTTTGGCGAGTTGGCACAGGTACCCGACCTGTACCGTTTTTACAGTTTGCCTGGTTCCCCCTTCAGCTGGTAACTGAAGCAGCCACCGTGCGGAGCTGAATGACCCAGCTGCATGTGAGAAACTGTAGATGAAGGCATATAACGTCGACTGGGCGTCGCATCATCTCTTCCAACTATCGTTTCATCAAAGCATGCTAGGCGACTCGGTCGAGTATCACATCGCCGTTAAGCTGTGTTGTGTTCCCCACGATGGCAGGTCAATTACCTAGAAAGGAAATCGAGTTGCGAGCCAGGCTAACGTGTGGATAATCCTCGGCAGAATACCATTAGGGTGACGGCAGACCTATCTAGACTTCCAGACACCACCAATCGCGTATGCTTTGAGCAGAAGGTTGCCGGTTATTGTGCTGCGCCCACGAGTTGCGTTGTTGATTGCGATACGAACTGCGTGGTGGATTGCGTTTCACTACACGCGGTCTCTACCAAGATCCATGTCGTCTATTCTTGCAAAAGTTGGCTTGACAGCAAGCGCTAGCTTTGTTTTCTCACGATGCTGCAGTAGCATTGCTCCATTCGAACTGCTGGCTCGCTGCTTCCACTCATCTCAGTCATGGTACACACCGTACAATGATCGAGCTGCGAAAAATGCCAAAGCCCGCGAGAAGTACGCCAACGACCCAGAGTATCGCAAAAAGAAAATCCAGCAAGCCACTGAGCGGAACCGCCAGAGATATATAAATGACCCAGCTTACCGCGAATATCTCCGTCAGGCCACCACGAGATTGAGAGCTAGAAATCGACCCGAGCACGTGCAGAAGTTTCTCAACGATGCAGAGTATCGCAACTCCCTGAGAAGAGAGCGCTTAAGAAGTAGCGCATCTACACAGAAAACACATGTCAATTTCAAAGAGAACGTCAACAATTGTCATCAGAGAGACTTGCTTTTCCACTGGGTTTTGAATGCAAAATGGCGACGTCGACTCGTTTGGGAAACACACGAGCCATTGGTATCCGAGGAGCGCGAAGGCACGCCAGGGTAATGCTCTTCTTGTAATGGTGCCTTCACAAGACGGCTTTGGTGGCGACGGAAGAAGGTTGGTGAGAAGTCTGCTGGCAATACAGACGAGCAATCTAGCGAGCAGATGCTCAACTGCCATTCCTGTTTCTGTGACATGGACTGGGAGAAAGCCTTGCCACTAGGCTACAGAGGGCATGTCTTTGGTAGTGGGAAACGCCTCAAGCAGCCGGACTGGGACAATTATCCTCCTCCATCACCTTCCTCCTCGCCGTAGTCACGGGTCAGTTCATTTAAGCGCCTTAACAGCATTTGACCTGTTGAACTGGAAGCATATTGTCATGTCAGGTTCTCATCATTTGTCTACCTACTACGTAGACATAGTTTTGTGTTTGCATAACATTGAGCGGAATATCCTATGGCCTTTTTTTTGTGTTAGACCAAAACTCCATCAAACTTCTCCAATGTCCGCGGATGCATCATATCGCATATTTCTTTTGTTCTCATATTTTCTTCCGAATACCCAATCAAGGCTTAGGGACGTGGAAAGTCTTGCTGATCATGAGGCATCCATGGGCGACGAAGATCAGAGCGGCGGGGTGGAACTCGAGTATCGAGCCTTCAGCAATGACGCCGAAGGGAATTTGATCGTGGATCCAACCCTGGCTGACCCAGTAGGAAATGACGCCGACAATGCCTAGGGAGGTAGGAGTGGGAAGACCCTCAAAGTACTTGGCCTTGCCGTTGGCGTCCTTGGGTACACTGTCGGTGGTGATGTTGAAACGAGCAAGACGCAGGAGACCGCAGAGGGCAAAGGAGGTGAGGAGGAAGTGGTCGAGAGGGGTTCGCATGCCAATTGCGACAGATGCGACAGCAGGAGAAACACAGAAGGAGATCTGTATCATTATTGTGGTCAGCAAATGTATCCAAGCTCTTTCCAAGGGGTAACAACATACCAAGTCAGCCAGCGAATCAAGCTCCTGGCCCATGAGCGAGCTCTTCTTTCTCCAGCGAGCAACCTTGCCATCCATAAAGTCGAAGAATAGACCGAAGGGCATGAAAGCTAGAGCAGCCCAGAGATTACCGAGATCGTTTGGGTTACCCATGCAGTAACGAAGGGAGGACAGGACCGAGTTGATACCACAGAAGCCTGCCATTGGTGTCAGTACGAGGAACGGTGTCAACACTAGAATGTGAAGCATACCGTTCAGGAGAGTGATCAGGTCAGCAAGGTGCATTGCACGGATCATGGAGAAGTGGCCAGGATCAGTCTCCTCCAACAGGCGCTTTTGCTTGTCCATGGCTGTCTCTCGGTCAGCTTTTATTTGTATATCGTCATTTCTAGCAAGACGTACGGGGACTGGCGGTGACTTCTTTTGCAGCGTCGGTCGACGCGTTGACTCTGCGAGACATGGCAGATTGAGTGATTGAAATACTTGAGAGTATGTTAATCTCAAGACCAGTGGTTATTAGGAGTACAGCAGGTAGTAAGAGGTCGAAGTTTCGAGGATACACAAGGGAAAGCAGGTTTAACTCAGACGCCGCGTTTGCTTGTGGCCTGCGTCATTTTGGACAAGCCACAACAAGGGACCACAAGCACCGCCACAGCTACTGCTCACAGCCACACTTAGACATGTGACAAGCTCTTATCATTCAAAACGTAGGAGCATTGTAAGCTATAGAATGCACGATCGTTATAAAATGACAAATTATGCATTGTTGACATGGCATATCATAGTATACAGCATTCGTCTTTGGAATAGTCTCGCAGGTCTATGAGTAATCGAAGAGAGCACTGCTCCATATGACCGCTCTGTCTATAGTCTTCTTCCAGTCCTACAAACCTTACCTTGACACATTTACTGAGCACACTGACCTGCCTCAACTGTGCCGACTAGTGTGATAACTGGAGTACGTAAGTTGCATTCGAGAGCCGGGCCAATGTCGAGACAAATCTCGCCGAAGCATATCCTTGCGCGACTGCAGTATTCTCAGGCTACGGGAATACTATACGGAACAATTTGCATCACTACAGCATGATCAACAGGTCCGCACCCAGAGCTTAGAACATCTAATTCCTCGGGGTTCTGGCTTGCTCAATTTCTTGCAGATTCATTGTGGATTTGCTAGTTTGAAGAAAGACATGATGATTTTATAGGTCCAGCACGTACGGGAGTCCACATGTTATCTTTCTAGAGCAACTCAAGGAGATCACCAGCATACTTGGTACTTTTACAAGGAATGAAGTTGAAATAGTTTTTTTGCTCCTCTTCTCTGTATTCAAAATAGTCCTGTACAGCGTAAAACATGAGATGAACTGCCTCTTTTCGAAACAATGCCTCCTGGTGAACCATTTCCCAAGCCGTCCAAGGCCTCTTAACTCCGTGACGCCGCTGCCTGTTTACGCCCACATGCTTTGCACTTTTTATCGTGTCAAGTTGGCTACACTCAGTAACCGCGACCACGACCACCACCGCGGCTTCCTCCACGACCTCCGAAACCTCCTGAGCCGCCGCGAGACTGGAAACCGCCTCTTGAGCCACCACGGGCACCACCACGGCCACCGAAGCTTGAACCACCACGTCCGCCGAATCCGCCTCTTGATCCACCACGAGCGCCACCACGGCCGGCGAATCCACCACGGGCACCGCCACGGCCAGCGGGCTTCTTGACCTTAGGAGCACCGGGAGCGGGCTTGGGCTTGGGCAAGAATCTAGAGAATGTGTTAGGGTTGAGTTATAGCAAGTCTGGCGCAAGGAAGTGTACCTCTCGAGGGGAAGGAGCTTGTCGCCGCCAATGTAGAACTTGTCGCCGTTCTTGAAAGAAGTTGCGACGATACCCTCCTGGGGCTTGATGGTGAAGTAGACCTGGTTGATGGGGCCGAGAATCTCGTCGACCTTGCCGACAGCAGTCTTGTTCTCAAGGTAGATAGGAGCGTTGAAGTAGGGGATCTTGGTGTTGGTAGAAGTGCAGACCATCTCGCCCTCGGAAGCGTGCATGAAAGTGCCCATCTCGTAGACCTGGTCGGGAGGACCTTGGGGAGCGAAACCGCCGCGACCTGCGCAAACCAGAATTGTCAGTCATGACTGCTCCCTGTATCTTCCAGCATGATGAAATCTCTCAATGCGCACCTCCACGAGATCCACCAAAACCACCGCGTCCACCTCTGCCACCACCGCCGCGGAAAGACATTTTTTCTAGTTGGAGTTTGTCGGGTTTACGAAAAGCGATACGGGAAGACCGGTGCGAAATCGACCGGAAAATCAGACGAATTGAAAAAAGCTGTCGGCGATAAGACAGCAATCAAGGAAATATAGGTTGGCGTTCGTTGGACGACGAGTGACACGGCGCGAGAATTGTGCTTCAGTCGATGAAGCTTGAAATTTTTGCCAAGCCCTGAATTTTGGGAGGAACGGAAGCTGCCGCCGGCGCGCAGGTCGCTCCTGCCTGCGGTCACGCTAAACAGCGACCGAAGTTGAGCGGTATCAGAGGTAGCTGTGACTCTTGCTGTATATGCTGTCTAGCTGCTGTCGTTACAAGAGGCTGCCGTTTTCCTCTGCTCCGACTCGCTATCTCATCGCATCCCACAAGCGCATTCAATCTCCGACTTTTTTCAATCATCAAATCACCTCCGCCCGCACTTTTACAGCTTTTTACCCCGCCGCTTGTAATCGCACAATGGACGCCGTCAAGGGAGCTGTCGATGGCGTGAAGGATGCCGTCGAGGGTGTCAAGAACATGGCCGTCAGCGAGGCCCAGCAGCAACAGTCCCAGCAGAAGAAGCAGCAAAAGAAGGACAAGAAGAAGGGTGCACAGGAAGAGGGCGATGCCCGTCCCCTCGAGATGACCCCTCCTCCCTCATACATCGACGACCGCAACAAGATCTTCGACAGAGTCAAGGCCGAATATGACCAATGGGTTGCCCAACAGCCTCGCGACGACATCAACATCACCATGCCCGATGGTAACGTCCGTGTCGGCAAGGCTTGGGAGACCTCCCCCTCTGAGATCACCCGCGGCATCAGCAAGTCGCTCTTCGAGCGTACCGTCATTGCAAAGGTTGATGGCGAGCTGTGGGACATGGACCGTCCTCTGGAGAAGAGCTGCAAGCTGGAATTGCTCGACTTCGAACACCCTGAGGGAAAGAAGGTCTTCTGGCACTCAAGTGCTCACGTTTTGGGTGAGGCTTGCGAGAGAAGATTTGGCTGCAGCTTGTGCATTGGTCCTCCTGTCGAGGATGGTTTCTACTACGAGATGGCTCTTCCCAACCAGGAGCCCGTCCTGGAGTCTGACTGGAAGCCCCTGGAGAAGGTCGCCGAGAAGGCAATCAAGGAGAAGCAGACTTTCGAGCGTCTCACTCTGAAGAAGGAGGACCTGCTTGAGATGTTCAAGTACAACAAGTACAAGCAGCACATCATCCAGGACAAGATCCCCGATGGCACCAGCACCACCGTCTACCGTTGCGGCCCTCTGATCGATTTGTGCAGAGGTCCTCACATTCCTCACACTGGCAGAATCAAGGCCTTCCAGATCATGAAGGTATTTGGAGACACACCGACATAGATGAACCACAACGCTGACATTGTAAACAGAACTCTGCTTCTTACTTCCTCGGTGATGCCAAGAACGACTCTCTTCAGCGTATCTACGGTGTCTCTTTCCCCGATAAGGCTATGATGGTTGAGCACAAGAAGTACCTCGAGGAGGCCGCCAAGCGTGACCACCGCAAGATCGGCAAGGAGCAAGAGCTCTTCTTCTTCCACGACATGTCTCCCGGTTCATGCTTCTTCCTTCCCCACGGTATGATCATCTACAACGCTCTCCAGAGCTTCCTCCGCAACGAGTACTGGAGCCGTGGTTACCAAGAAGTCATGTCTCCCAACATGTACAACTCTGCTCTCTGGAAGCAGTCTGGTCACTGGCAACACTACAAGGATGACATGTTCACTTTCGAGGTTGAGAAGGACCAGTGGGCTTTGAAGCCCATGAACTGCCCTGGTCACTGTCTGCTCTTCTCCCACCGTGAGCGCAGTTACAGAGAACTCCCCATGAGAATTGCCGACTTTGGTGTTCTCCACCGTAACGAGGCTTCTGGTGCTCTTACTGGTCTTACCAGAGTCCGTCGTTTCCAGCAGGACGACACCCACATCTTCTGTACTGAGGACCAGGTAGAGTCTGAGATTCTTGGTCTCTTCGACTTCCTCCGTACCGTCTACGGCAAGTTCGGTTTCACCTTCAAAATGAAGCTTTCTACCCGCCCTGAGGGTCACCTTGGTGATGTTGCCACCTGGGACAAGGCTGAGGCTCAGCTTACCAAGGCTCTTGACGAGTTCGTCGCTGGTGGCGGTTCCCAGTGGGAGCTCAACCCTGGTGATGGTGCCTTTTACGGTCCCAAGATCGATATCACCATCTCAGACGCCCTCAAGCGTGAGTTCCAGTGCGCTACCATCCAACTCGACTTCCAGCTTCCTCAACAATTCAACCTTGAGTACCGCAGTGCCGAGGCTGGTGAGGCCAAGGCCAAGGGTGAGGAGGTCAAGGCTCCTGTCCTTGAGCAGAAGCCTGCTGAGGCTGCTCCTGCTGCCGAGGGCGAGAAGGGCGAGAAGAGTGCTGCCAGCTACCGTCGCGAGTTGACTCCTGGCTGCCAGCGCCCTGTCATGATTCACCGTGCTATCTACGGTTCGTTCGAGCGTTTCATTGCCATTCTCACCGAGCACTTTGCCGGCAAGTGGCCATTCTGGCTCTCTCCCCGCCAGATTCTCATCGTCCCCGTCATGCCCGCCGTCAACGACTACGTCGAGGAGCTGCAGGCTTTGTTCCGCGGCAAGGGTATGCACGCTGACATTGATATCACCGGTAACACCATGCAAAAGAAGATCCGTACTGGTCAACTGGCTCAATACAACTTCATCTTCGTTGTCGGTGCCCAAGAGAAGGAGTCTCGCACTGTCAACATCAGAAACAGAGATGACCCCGAGACCCAGAAGTTGGGTGAGCTCATTCCTCTCGATGTCGCTGTCCAGAAGATGGAGGCTTTGAGAGATGAGAGAAAGCTCAAGACTGAGCTGTAAAGGGGTATTTGACGAGGATTTCATGGCGTTGACACGGACACAAAAAGGATACCATCGCTGAGACGATTGTTTGGAGCGTGCTGTATCTATGATTGGTAGGTAGATTTACTATCAAAACACATCTCTTGATCTTACTAGTCTCTGTGTTTGCCTGTTGTAATCGATCTTGAGCTGACTGCAAGCTCATGGCTCAGAATGGATGATTGACTGTCTGTGACTAATAAACAGCTGACACAACGCACAAAGCTATGAACGCATTTCCCTAGGGACGTCACCAGCGTCAAAATGGTCGTCGAGAGACTCAGGGGGAAAATCAGTCAGGAACGTACTGACAAAAGATTGAGGTGTCAAAAGCACCGTGTGATGAAGTTGGCTGGAACAGTAAGCGCTGTGTCAAAGTGAGGGACACCTTCCCTGTCCTCACTCGCACTGAACAAAGCCACGACGCACCGTCCTCACCGCCGTCACGTTTGTGTGTCAACACTTTACAAACGGAAGGTCCAACACGGCGTCTTCCGCGCTCTCTTCTTCCTCTCTTGTTTATAAACTTCCCAGGCCAACTTTCAACCCTCACCACAACATCCACATCCTCTCATCTAACACTCAAGTAATCCAGACTCAAAGTCATATCAACAACCTTCACTACTCATCCACCATCAACAACCAAACAACCGCCAACATGAGCACTGACTTCGGACGCAAGGTTTGTCTCTTCACCAATCGATCCATCATGCACATAGCTAACATTCATCCAGGATCTGTCTGACAAGGTCGGACCATCCCATCTTCACTGCCCACACACAACACTGACAAATTTACAGATCGAGGAGAAGGTCACCCCTCAGTCTGCCAAGGGTCCTATCGATGTCACCAAGGAGCATGCCACTGGTCACGCCGACCACATCGCCAGGTTTGTCTCTCATTTCCATCCGTCATCACCATCACACATTGCTGACGTACATCAGAGACCTCAAGACCGACGAGCACAAGTCCACCGGCCAGTCTATGCACGACAAGGTCTCTCGCATGACCAGCTCCGACACTCCCAGCTCCACCACCAGCTCCACTATCACTGGTGACCACTCCGCCACCACTACTGGTGAGCACAAGTCTGTCATGGACAAGGTCAAGGACGCTATTCCCGGCCTTCACTCCGACAAGCGCTCCGATGCTGCTGAGGTCATGGACCCCAACACTTCCACCACCACTACCGACGTTGTCAACAAGAACCTCTAAGTTCGTGATACCGACATGGCAGGGCTGAAGTGGTTGGTCCTTTGATGGAAAAAGTCCTACGAAGCAATGATTCTTTGATGGCATGATGATATGATATCGGCGGATACCCCTTTTGCTGCTTTATGCAATGCACCTGAGATGGAAATGACATACCTTTGAACCTCACAACTGTTCTCTTGCTTCTGTGACTTGCCTTTCGTGTCTTCGTCATCTGCGTTGTGTCTCTGCACCTTCTTGTCTTGACCACATAAATCGTGACTTCTCTCCTCGTGTTGCTTTGCAGTTTCACGTTGTACCTGGTCCGATGGCTCCAAAGTCTGATCTGCAAATTGCCTCTGTTTGACCAGATGGTCATTCTTTTCCCTTCAAACAATAAACAGAGTAAGTCGCTACCGCTTGAAAACAGCCACTGATCTTTCATATGTCGATGTAAGTCTGTAATGTGGAAAGTTTCTGACATTTCCACCATGCCACGAACTCGAGCCAAATAATACACACGATCTTGGCCATCACAAAATTTGAAAGCACGTAGGTAGACCTACGACTGGATTTCCCCTCGTAAGTATTCAAATACTTGTCTTTCCTTACGATATGAAGAGCGTTGTAATGTTCAGTCTATATAGTACGCAAAAGTGATGAGACGATGCAAATCCATCGAATAGTACGAGAGAGGGTGGGAAAGCAGTGAAAAGTATCGATATGAAGTTTGAGAACCCTTGGGCGATCTTGATATTCATGTGTAGTACAGCGTAACCTCTTGAACTCGTTGGCGATCTAGAAGAACAAAAAAAGAAAAATCTGGTGTATAATTGGTGGTATGATATTATAAAGAAGAGAGAAAAACCGTTTCCAACGCTATGCAAAACAGACAACAAAAGACAACCAAATCACATCATGATACACTCCTGCTCTTGCTTATGCTTAGGCACTCCCATTTCTTCAAACGTCTTCGGTCCAGTCTTGACAGGCTTAAGAGGTGTAGCAGGTTTTGGCGTCGACGAAGCAGAAGTAGGTGGAGGTGTTGCAACGCTACTGCTGCTATCTGCAGAAGGTCCTGGACTCGGTCTTGATGGGGTAGCAGAATCGACTCTCGGCGGCCGTGCCAGATTGGGGTTGCTGCTAGATGTTTGTGGACGTGCCAGATTAGGGTTGCTGTTGGATGTTTGTGGGCGTGCAGAGTGTCTGCCTGATACAGGGTTTTGTGGTGCGGAGTAGACTACGCTAGGAGGCGGGCGTGTGTCTGGCGGTGCAGTGAAGCCAATGTCGAGCCGTGAGTTGACGGGTGGTACTGAGGAAGTGGGATTGATACGAGGAGAGCTTCCTGGCGGAGGACGAGGACCGGAAACAGGCCCAGAAGCTACACGTTGACCTGATGGCCTTACACCAGCGGGCATGGGACGCATGCCTTGGGGTGCAGATGCAGCAGAATCAGGACGTGGCAGAGCAGAGTGAGCACGTTGACGGTTGCCCACGGGTGTGGTAGTCGCTGGGCGAGTGTCCAAGAATCCACCTGTAGGCCCGAGCTTAGGAGTCGGTCTTGGTGTAACGTCGTCTAGAGGGTAAGGTGCAGTCGAGGTAGATCTTGGGGGAGGCACAGTAGGGGGTCGGTCGTCCAGAGGATAAGGTGCCGGAGTGCTAGAGGGAGGAGGACCAAGAGATGACAGACGCCTGGGGTGAGGAGAAACAGAGCCTTCAGAGATGGACTCAATACGTGGGACTTGGGCTTGGAATCTCGCAGGACGTTGTCCACGCATTGAACCATGTTGCGACTTGATGCGGGTCAGAGCAACATTTTCATGATCCTTCTTGGACAAGATGTGTCGGTGAGCGATACTATCGATACGACCTTGAGCATCCTTGTTCCCATTCGCAGCAGCCTTCTTGTACCATTGCAAGGCAAGATCGATGTTCTTGGGCGCATGAATACCAAGCTCGTTGAAATAGCCCATGGCGAACTCGGCAGTGGACAGACCAGCATGGGCAGCTCTGTTGGCGTAGATATATGACAATTCTTCGTGCTTGGGGAAGACACCTTCGTGACCAACAAGGAACCACTTGCTAATAGCCATGTCGGCTTCAGGCTCACCTTGCTTTGCAGCAAGGCGGTTGTAGTGCAAAGAAAGTGCGGGATCAAATTCACAGCCTAGGGAGGCCAGTTCATAGGCAGAAGCCATCTTCAGCTGGGCTTTTGAGAACCTGCAGAAAGCCGAGTTCTCAATGTAGCGTCTGGCTTCTTGTTCGTCGAAGGGTAGAACTCCTTCAGGAAGCTTGATCTGTGGTAGTTGGCGAGCAAGCAACATGCCATAAACATAGGCTCCTTGGGGCGCATTCTCGTCTATTGAGTCGGCAGATCGCCTAATCAGGTCGAGACCAGTAGCAAAGTCCTTGGGCTGTCCGTATTGTCCTCGTAATGTGATCATACCCAGGCGATAGAGAGAGGCACTGTCTTGAGCGGCAACACCACGTCTGTAATTGTCCAAAGCTCTTTCTTCATCGTTTGCATTCTCGTACAACATGCCGAGGCGATAACAGGCGCGGGCGTAACCTCGATCAGCGGCTCTGGCATAACAACGAAAGGCTTCGCGCTTGTCGTGCGGACAGCCAAAGCGACCGAACTCGTTCCACATGCCGCGCATGAACTCTGCCTTGGGATGATGCTGATCGGCGAGAAAGGTGACGATGTTGATGGCGTCAACCATGATCTGGTTTTCGATTGGGGGTTGCTGAGGGCGCGGGGGTTGTGTCTGTTGTAGTCGCTCCTCGTTTTCCAGACAGATTGTGACATATTGCAAGGCATCCTGAGCCCATGCCAGCTGCATATCCGGGTCATTCGAATTCAAGACGGTGACTCTTGCAGCTTCCAGGACAGACTCGAACTCGGCATCGGTCTGTGGGATATGGCGACCGCGGTAAGGGATCTGAGGGAAGGCAGCAGCCTCGTGTTGTGCTGTGACGGATAGTTGCATGTTTGCGATTCCTTCTTGAATCTGGTCACTCATCTCAGGCATGTGTCTGTATCTTGGTGTTAGAAGAGGGCATGGCAGTCGATGCAGGCGGGCGTCATACCGTTGAGGGGCAGGTGCGACGACAGAAACTGGACTGTTAGGCATGTAGTAGTCATCATGGCCGCCTGGCACGAAGGTCGCGCTTGTGTGCTGCGAAGGGTACGCCATCTGTGGATCAAAATAGTCGTCGTATCGCTGGTTCGAGTACTGATGCGGATGCGAGTGGCTGTATTCGTAGTCGTAGTCGTGGTAGCGATCCGGATGTTGATCTGTATAGGAATCACAAGTCTCAGCCTCGGTCAAGTTGTCTCTGCTGTCGCGCTACTAGCAGTAAGGAGCGTGAAATGGTCTGCATCATGAGGAGAAACAGGCAGAAAATCGTCAGGGTAGCTGAGGTTGTTCCGTACCATACAAAGTCCCCCACGCGGCTGCCGTTTGTTGTCGACTTGCCAAAAGCATCTTGATTCCTCTTTCCCCACCAACTGTTCTCAAACGGCCAATTTCCTGCTCTCTTTGTTGAACAATCCTACAGCTGCTTTTGCTGCACCACAATCACTGCGAACCTGCTCGACTTCTGCTTGTCGAGTCTCTGTCTCTTTATCACTACTTGCACTGTCTTGAAGCCGTACTTCCGCCCGACGCGTGTCTCAATTTCATCTCTGCCATTTTGCCAAACCTTCCACACGCATACTATTCAGGGGCAACTGAGATCCTTGGCGCCATTGCATTCTGGCTGCCTTCTGTGCATCGCCACAAGGCTCAGCCTTGTCTCTACTTTTCTTTGTCTAACTCGATGCACAAAGACACAACACAGGCCTGACTTCGGGTCTGTCCAAGCCGCCTGAGTCCCGCTGTGCTTTCTCAAACACTAGTGCCAACTCCATGACAGCACCAACAAATGCTCACCGAGCAATGTCATTTTATAAACTGACATTGTGATAGACGTTGATTGTGTTCTTGGCTAGACCAATCTTCTTGGCCCTAATCGCGTATTGAAATACGGTGAGTTCTCCACTAATCATCGGGAATAAGACCTCATGTCCTTGACATTGATTTGTCTCCGAAACGTATCCTTGATTCATTCTTATCTCATAGACGCCTGTCCTTGCTTGATACATCAAAATCCCCTATCATCGAACACAGTTGTATATCGTACTGCAAATAGGTCTCACAGCTCAATTTGATTACACACTTATGGTATACAGTATGATGGCCAAATCACGTCGAGACGATTCGAGTGATTCAGGTAGGTCTTGCAAATGTTGTTGTACAAGTCTCAGCATGTTTTTGCTACCTCGCCTTCTGTTGTTTTCCTACTCTAATGCCGTCCCCTACTTATGACAAGTTCCTCGTGCCTTAAAATGCACCTTTGTACTCTCAAATCTTACATATCTCAAGCAGAAGCACACCATGGCCACTTTCTTCTACAGCATCACAAAAGCCTTCACAGCTCTCGCCATCTCGGAAGGTTCTGCTCAGAGTACCAACATCGGACCCTCCATCAATCCCAACTTTCCAGACTACTCAACAAGCACCTATGATTTGCAAGGTCGGGATCTCTGCTTCCACCCTGAACCCACTGGTCCAATGCGGCCAAACTTCATTCCAGACGGTCCGAGCACTGAGATGATTGGACGCTTCTACCCTTTCGGTACTTCGGCTCCTGTATACGCACTGGACGAGGTCAGGAAGCTCGAGAATACTGGGTATTTGAGAAGCCAAGTCACTGTGGGTAGATGGAGGGCCATGTGCGATGTTTGCTTCGAGGATGTTGCCGAAGGCTTCTGGGAAAAGACTTGTCAGATCGACATGAGAGCGAAGCAGACAACCTCTGCCGTCCGCTTTTTAGGTCGCTGCAACAAGTGCGGTCGATCATTCTCTGAAGTCGTACCTGGTATTTGATTCTATCATCAAATAGTAAGTTCTCGGACATTCTGACGCCTTTCACTATCCTCGGTGTTGATTGTTTTTCCAGGTTCATCGCGTAGCGGGAGCATCGATGACTTGCCCTAAACTGGTGGCTTCTGTCAACTTCATGAAGTCTCCATCATAATTTACAACACCACGCAAATTTCCAGACATTCACTCCCATCGACCATGCCGAACATTTGTTTTGCATCTTCACATGGGCGACTGCTTTGTTGCGAGCATTTGTCGTTGAAGAATGACATTGTCATCCTTCGCTTTTCCTTTGTTCTTTGTCCTTTTCTGCTCATCAGCTCATTGAGTCCGCCCCTTTTCTTTCACTACTCTTCATGCAAGCATTGTTTCCCTTGTTTACTTCCGCTTGGAATATCGATACTTAATCAACCGCCAATCCATTGTTATTTGCCCTTCTCTCCCGCTTGTCACTCCCAGATCATCAAGTCTGGGACCGAGGAAAAACATAAATTCAATTATCTAGCACGACAGAACGCCCATTTCCTTCTCAGAAATCTCAACCATGTGGATTCACGTTGACTGTTACTGCCGTCTCTGCGCTGGCCGCAACGTTCCTTCTGATTCGCCTGTCAGTCCTCTTTCCCCTTCTTTCCACCACCGTATCGGCTTTGACACTCCACCTAGCCCTCTGTCGCCGGCTTTGTCTTTCACATCAACTAGCCTTCCCCTTCCAAGTCCAATTTCCCCTTTGCTGATTGCTGCTGAAGACTGGTCCTTGAGTCCTGTCTCGCCCTTTGCCCTTGAGCCTTTCAGCCCGTCGAGCGAAGACAGCACATCAACCGCTTCGCCCGCTCTCTCAATCGCTGAGTTGACACCCAGAGACTTTCCTTCTCCAGCCAGTCCTCTGACCACTGATTTTGTCTGGGACCTCTGTATAATTCCCTCCATCCCTGCCAAGTTTTCCGTCTTTGCACCGATTTGGCACAATGACACCTCTTTCCCCTTCAACGCCCCTGCTACCGAGATTGATGATGAAGCAATCAGCCCTACCACCCTTCCTGATGGTACCAAAGCCGTTCGCTCATCTCCCGCTCTCCCTCCAAGACCTATCACACGTCGCCCTAAGAGATCTCCTTTGCTTACCTCCAAGTTCTCTTGGGGTAGTACGCCCACCACTTCTCCTTCTCTGACTTCACCTAATTTTTTCCGCTTCACTGGACCAACTTACACCTTTGAAACTGTTGCTGAAGAAGTCAAGAGCAGAGCTGGTTCTTTGTCTTTTGCTTCTTCGGACAGTGTGTCCATTCACACTCTTGGTACTGAGGGAATGCCCTTGAAGTTCGAGAACAAGCCTTGGTGGGAGAATATCCCTGAAGTTTCGCCTTTGCCTTCGCCTACTTTGAGTGTTCACTCTTTTAGCGGGTTTTCTGGTGTTCATGGCTCTCCTACTGGTTCTGAGTTTGACCTTGTGGCTCTTTCTCCTGATGATACTGATGAGATTGACGATATTGATATCAGGAATGTTTACTGGACGCATGTTACACCACAGACTGCTACTGAGTATACAGCCATCTTTGGCACTTCGGTATTCGAAGACGAGTTTGCTTGGATCCGCTACCCAATCCCTGGTCCCCATAACCTTCTCCCTTCTCCCTCTTTCTCAGATGATGAGACTGCTGGTTATGATTGGGACAAGCACAATCCTACAGCCTTTGACTCTACTGATCCATTCAGTGAGGTTGATGATGTGTTTGAATCATACGCTGACTCTGTCTCTTCTTCGTATCTTTCGTCTTTTGAATCTTCTTCTGCGGACTGGAGCTTTGAAGTTGGTGAGTACTCGGGATTTGAGGGCAGCGTTGGTGTCGCGCAGACTGCTGAAGTTGCCAGAGCGAGGTATATCTCCTCGTTCCTCAGTCGCTCTGCTGTTGCTGGTGTCAAAGAGATTTGTGCTGAGGACAGACAGATTGCCTCGCTTGATTTGATTGTTGCAAGTGTGTTCTAGAGCTGGTGGATTTTGGTTCGGGATTTGGTAGTGTGTTTTCGTATGGTGTTGGTAGGTAAGGTCGACATTGGAACGAAGCGCTGGTTTCGCTGATATCTATATCTCTGCAAAATGCTTGTAGGCGCTCTCTTCTCGTTTTACTTTTTGCTTCTTCCTTTCCCCTTAGCTATTAATCCTTTCAATTGCAAACCCAATCATAAAACCCATGTTCGTTATTTCGCTCTCTACTCTGTGTTTATCGATACATTCCGACACTCCAAGGTGTTTCTACAAATCATGTCGCGAAGGCAGACGCGACTTTGAAACAAATGACCAAGCTCTTCCTTCGAAGGATTCCAACTTGGCACAACTTGGGCGCCTAACTACACAGCCTTACTTCTCATAATACACATATTGAACTTTCAGTCTTGGTCACCTCGAGTGATTGTTTTTTCGCCAGAGTTAGAAGAAGTTCTTTTTCTTTTCTTTTCCTGCGAAGTTCAGCGCAGAAGCACAAGAAGAGGAAATTATGCCGTCTTTTACTATCAGAACAATACTCATCTCTTCTCTGCTATTGCTGCAAGGTATCTCTGCAGCTCCCTTGACTTATCCAAATGCCTTGAACAGCAACACCCATCCGTAAGCAAACCACCCCTTCTATATCCCGGGTTTTCCCATTCTGCTTTACAGAATTGACACTCATGCACGATAAACAGCCGCTGGGAAAGCAAGACCCTCGTGATTCCAGACGGAGTAGTAAGAGGACCATACCACAACAAAAGAGGACTGCAAAAAAGCGACACGGGAAAAGAAATTGAAGGATGGCTTAAAGAAGCGCTGAGGGAGGATCCCGATTTGCAGTTGGCGCCTATGTATCAGAGTGACAGGGAGTTGGTTGAGTACATCGAAACGTTGAGGGAGGAGGTTGCTGCAGAGAAGAAAATGGAAGGTTTTAGGGAAGGAGAGGAGCAGAAGGTTGTTGTATAGGTGTGGTTTGGAGAGTGTGGTTTAAAGAGGTGAAGAGGTGGGGTTGTGGTAAGCTTCGGCTCCGAAGGTCCGAAGTTGTACTGCCTACTTGGAGTATAAAGAAGCATCTAATATGTTACTCTTCCCTCGAGTATTTCACTGCTATCTACACACTCCTTCCAAACAGACACAGACAACTACCAAAGCATCACCAACACCCACCATGCCAAACCCAGCTCTCCAAAAACCACCAACATTCACGCTTGGGAAAAGCCTCATCGCACTTGTCAATCTCGTCACTTTATTCGGACCTTATCTAGCAGATTGGAAGTACGTCTCCAGCTATCTAAATCTTCTCTCTTTGCTTCTTTCACTATCGCTTCAGCTCAGCAGAACTGACAACTTTGATAAACAGCAAAACACACATCTACAACCCCAACTGGCCCCCACACGCCCGCTACCACAATGGCCAAACCATGTCACTAGGTCTTTTTGTGGGGGTTATAACTTTCTACATCCTCTTCTTCCTTTTACCCTCCTTAGCCTCCTCTGACACCTACCCACCCTCCCGATCCCCCTCCTCCACCAAACTTCAACAAGTCCACTTGAATTGGGTCTTGGTATTGCAGAACTTGATGTACATTTCTAGTCTGAGTGGGATCTTGTATCCGGGTGCTGGATGGACGGATCCAGAGTTTGGCGATGGGAAACCGCAGGCGTATGTTTTTCCTTGTTTGGTCGGGGTGCTGTGGGTGGGGTGGTGGGTTGAGAGGAGGAGGATTGAGAGGGTTGCGCAAGGCAAGAAGGAGTAAGAAGATTTGATGGGTAGTGGTTTAGTGGAGTTATATGGAGGGGATCGAATTTTTGTGTGGCTTGGGAATCGAAGGGTGGGATGACTCAAGAGAGGCTTATGGCAAGTTGCAAGAAGAGAGTATAATTTGGCATATTTTGTAGCCTTTCCTTGATGCTCAGATGCGAAATACTCGAGTTTGCTACTCGATCTTTTCAGCTCCAGCAGTTTGCTCAACGGCCTCATTCTCTTCCTCAGCCTCTTCCTCCTCTCTCTCCTCAATCTCTTCAACATGATCATTCTCCTCATCAGCATCACCCTCCCCATCCACATCCTCTCCACCCTCACCCGCATACCCCTTAAGCTGTCCTCCCTTCCTCTTCGGAATCACCTTCATGAACGCCTCACCCCAATCCCCACATTCCAACCACTTGAGCATAATCTCATGCACATGATTAGTCGTAAGTACTTTTCTGCTTGCCATGGCCAAGTAATCGCCAATTGGCAAGCGAGCGGTTTTTACTCCTGCGGCAGCGGCGCGTGCGGCGCAAATACCCTTTTCGCGGTTTTTGTCGACGAGGCCGCCGATTATGTAGGTGCTGAAGGGTTTTAGTTCTGTGAGGGTGTAGTCGCTGTCGGCGGAGAGGTAGATTGTTTCGGCTTGGGCGTGAAGGGCTTCGAGATCTGCTGGTGGGAGAGAGGTGGGTTTGATGTAGATGGGGTGTTGAGGTTTGGGTTTGGCTGTCTCGGGTTTGGTTTCCTCGGTTTTGGGTTCTTCAGTGCTTGCTTCCGCGGGTTCATCGGTGGTGGAGATGGCTTGAGTGTTTGCGGTCTCTTGTTTCTCCTCTGCAATAGCAGGACTGGCAGGAGCATACTTCTCAAACACACCAGCAAGTTTCCCACCTCTTTTGTCATCAGCCATCCACTCCTTTGCCTTTTCACTCGCAACCACAAAGTCCTCGTCCAAAAACCTCACACCCTTCCAATTCTGATAGCTCTTATTCAAAACACCATCAAACCTCTCCCTCAACTTGCCATTGAAACTGCACACCGCAAGATGAGCCCTGAACGGCGCATTCTTATTATCAGAATAACATCTCGTCAATTGACCTCCCAGAGAAATACGTTCATTGTCTCTCATCAGGTTGTCGAAATCGCAGTCGATGAGAAGCGTAATGGGTAACATTGTAGGTTTGACCCATTGCTTTTGCTTTTCCTTCCATGCCTCGGGGTTTGTGCGTTTTTCTTCGCGCTTGCGCTCTTTCTTTGCTTGATTCTTTTCCTTGCGCCAGATTTTGCGGTCTTCTTTTTTGGCGTCCCATTCGGCTTGTTTGCGGAGTTTCTTTTGCATGGACTTGGAGAGGGGTGGGTTGGGAGCTTCAGTCTCGGTTGTGGTGGATGCTGTTGTAGGTGGCAGAGGGGCATTTTCTGGGACTGCGGTGGCAGTGTTGGCGAGATGAGTTGCGGTTGTTGTGCCAGCGGAGGGGTTTTGCGGTTGTGATATGGTGGACTCGGGGGCATCAGCTAGAGGAGCGGTGGTGGGTGGTTGTGTTGGTGTGATACCAGCAGCGTCTTGGATGAGAGTATCCGTGGGAGTGTCGACAGAAGTGGTCGATTGAGCAGGCAGCGTATCGCGCTCATGGTGGCTGCTGAGCTTGCGAATCTTTGCCGGTCGTTCGTCTGATTCCATTTCGTCTCCAGTCTTGTAAGAAAGCGACCAGACCAAGTTGACTGTTCCGTGATGGTGACCTGGTGGGGGAAAAAGTTGGCGGCATCGAAAGCTGCTCGAGTCATGCTTCGACTTGTCCCCGAGTCATGCTGCCAAGCCCTCACATCCACCTCTCGTCGCAGCCGACGAAGGTCAGCAAGCACCAAGTCTATACCCAGCCTTGCACCACCAATTGCCCCTCCAATCGCGTCCCGATCGACTGTTGAACCTTTCCGCAGAGACCCGTATATACAACACCACTCGCCCACCATGCCTCAGGATATGCCGCCCACCGGCGGCTACGAGCCCGTCCAATACAAGCGCAACTTGCCCGCCCGCGGTTTCCGTCCTGCCACCTACCTGCTCATGGTCGGCGCCATCTGCACCTACGGCTTCTGGCGCGTCGGCCAGGGTATCCGCGAACAAAAGTATGCACACCACCACCACCTCCACACCTAGAACAAAAAGCAAGAGCCGGGAAAACTACATCCGAGGAAAGCAAGAAGCATTGAAAAGCAAGATCCGAAAGACACGAGATGCGAGCGACCAATTCAAAACGCAAAAGATTACAGCAGAAAGAAAAATAAGTTGCTAACGCACTCTTTCAAACAGCGAACTCGCCCGCGAAAAGATGTGGTCGCGCATCCACTTAATCCCCATGCTGCAAGCAGAAGAAGACCGCGACCAGGTCCGTCGTCACCTCGCCGACAAGGCCCGCGAGAGAGAATTGTTGGGTGCCGAGACCAAGGTCTACCACAGCGATCGGTATGTTTTCCCTTACATCTGTTTCTTTGCATAGGTTGCCGTTTTTCTGACTTTCGACTGCAATAGTTTCATTCGTCCGACATTTGCTGTTACTCCTAATGAGGTTACCAAGTAAATGTTTGGTCATGAGAGACAAGAGGAGATTTGGTGATGGGGTTGTCGAGGTGACTCGAAGGGTAGAGGTTGAGTGCCCTTGCGTTCGCGTCCATGGAGAGGGGATGGACGTGTCATTGACTGAAATCTATGGATGCTCTTGATGAAGAAGAGATCATGGAAAGGTCTTATAAGCCGTTAGGAGCGGCTCCCTCAATGTACTCAGATGAACGGGGGTTTCAAAGCAAACAATGTATACAAATGAGTTTTCTTTTTCCCTTGTGCATACCAACTTTGAACCGACCTCGCGAGCCTTTTTGTGAGGACTCTTCAGCCATATAAGCTAGAGATATCTTACTGGCTCCTTTCAAGCAGCATTTCTACCTCCAAAGTTCCTCGGCAAGTGTCTAACCCTCCACTCCTTTTCTCCAAGTCCCAATCCCGCCTCACTAGCATCCCTCTGCGCGACATACGGTCTACTAGTCTTATCCTTCATCAACCCAAACATTTCCTGCCGCTTAAGTTTCTGCGCATCTCCACTATAAATATCCTCCAAGAACACCCATTGAGGAGAGTCGAATTTGCCTCTGACCAATACGGTTTTCGACCCTTGCAGAGCTTTGATTTCTTTGACGGACATGGGTGTTATGAGTTGGAGTTCTTGCTTTGCGACGTTGATGCCGCGGACGATGGCGAGGCCTTTGCAGCAGGAAAAACGCGGGTCTAGCGGTTGGATTAAGCCGCTGTTGTCGGGGCGGAGGTAGGGTAGTCCCTCTGGCGTCCTGCCGATTCTCTCAGTCATGGTTTCTCCCATTTCTGCTGCTGAAGCGGAAGGAACATGAGGAGGTCTGTATTGGACTGTAGCGTAAGCTTCATCAGACTCGACTTCGCAGATGGCGACTGTCATGCCATCGATGATCGATGCCAGAAAATCTGGATTTACTGCTTCGCCATAGGACATTATGGACGAGATGCCAGCGTTGGGACCATTGTATTTGACGTGCCAAGGATGGATTTGGGTCAAGGGGTTGCTTGTCCACTGAGATAGTCCTTTACTGGGAGGTAAAGAGTGGAAGTATGACATGGCTTGCATGGCACGCAATTCAGCGCTCGTACGGGATTGAGCGGGTTTGTAGCGGGGTGGGATCATCAACACTCTGGCCATTGGTAGTGTTGCTTCGATGGATGCGACGGTGTCTCTTTCCATAGGCTCCATAAGCACTACGTCTGTCAGAGGGAACTGCTGTACCAATTCCATCATGGCAGAGACTGCAGACCCGAGCACCCAACCAGAGCAGTTGAGGATCAGTGGTGCTCCTGGGAAGTCTTCCAAGGTACGGAAGTATGCGTCACGCAAGTCCATCGCGCAGGCTAGGAAGTGCACAACATCATCTCTTGGCGAATTGGCAGCAACAGTATGTGATCGGATAGTTCTGTGAGCCGAACTGACATGGCCAGAGGGGTGCGTATAATTAGGTCCAAGGACAGGTGATCGAATCTGCACCAACGACATTTGACCAGGTGCTGAAAATTCAGGCTGTCCGGGATCAAGATCCAACCAAAAGCAAGATGTGGAGCACGTCGCCTTTGAGGCAGTCAAGAAAGTGTTGATGATCCATTTGCAGATAGTCGACTTGCCAGAGCCTTTTGGACCAGACACCATGATTACTGAGCTTGGATGGATTGCGGTTTGTCTGCTTAGGACTCTGTTCAGAGTGACTTGGCAATCTTGCTCTACTTCCAGTGCTGTGACAGCGCGCTTCAATGGGTCGTCTGAAGAGTCTCGAAGCAGTGCAAAAGATCGCGAATCATCTTTCGTCTGCTTTGCGTCCTTGGAGGTCTGGGCATGCCAAAGCTTCGTCCAAAGTGGAGAAACATTGCTCAGAGGACCGAGTAAAGGAATAGTCGAGATAATGTCGACTTCAGCAGGACCGCCCTTTGCAGTGACGGTTGGTAATGCATGGCTAGTGGGAGCAAATACACGATGTAATTTTGGACCAGACCTTAGGATAGCGCCATAGATCATGATGTAGCCAGAGTTGACGCGTAGATCGTACTCTCCAACAAAAGTAGCGGTCTCTCCAGCTTGTAGCCTCAGACTAAGCTTGTCAGGAGAGTCCGAGATGACACACTGTTCGTCCATCGGCAGGTTAGATAGTTTGCAAGGTTGACTAGCCTTGTACGAGTTTCCGTTGTAAGCACGAGCGTAATTGCCATCAAAGTCGATGGCATCTTCGTCGTTGTCGCTAGATGCATGGCTATCGAGTTCGTGAGCCTTCGCTAATGGGAAGCTCGACAACAAAGTAGAAAGCTCTGTATTGTCAGAGCCAGCACCGCCGTTGGTACGAGGAGCTTCGGTAAGATTGTCGGCAGGTGTCGGGTTCGTCTCGATTGTCTTATCAGAAACTATTTGGTTTGATGCTGCCTTTGCTTTGGCTGCGGCAAATGCACTCATACGAGCTGATCGAGGGGTGAGTACAGTCATGATTTATCTGAGGGGTACAAAATAACGAGACTCACGTTTAGCGGTGGGTGCAGGAAATGCTTCCTGGGCTTTTCTTTTTTGCTGCATGGTCATGTTTTTGCAGGATCGAGACCTTAGTGTCGGTCCGACGATTCTTATCGTATTGTTCGTATGTACAGTGCTCCTGGGCCGTGAAACCAGGTTGGGAGTTTGTTTGTCTGTTTCTCGAGGCCTTTATGTCAACAAATGCCAAAACTAAAAGATTCAATTTGACGGTATAAAAGTTAAAGACGTTGATGGGTTGCCAGATTGGGGATTTTGCGACGGAGAAGAAGGCGGAGAAGAAGAGCTTGGCAGCGCTGCCGAAGCTTTGATCAAGCCGCCAAAAATTATCTCGACATGGTCTTTTTCTCTTGCATACCACGCACAACAGAAGACTCGCGAGGGTCGCCTGTACACAACACTCATACAACATTCTAGACTCGGCCACATTCTTCGATATCAATACCACAGTCAATCGCATAAGCAACATTCCCTACCAGATTCGCATGCTTGGTTAGCATCTACAACCACCATCACTCAACATGCCCAAGGTCAAGGAGACAAGAGTCGCCCTGACCGGCGACGCTGCTCTCAAGGGGGCTCCTAAGATGTCCGAAACATTGCGCAAGGCCCCTCCCCATTCTGAGGAAGTGCAAAACGTTAGCGACAGCGATGAATCCAATAGCGACAGCAGTAGTGGTCACAGCAGCGGAAGTGAAAGCGATGCAGAGAAGCGCAAAAACACCAAGAAGCCCAAGCCATCAAAGGTCAAAGAGACGGAGCCCAATAGCCCCCCGGTCCCCGATGATAGTGACGAGGAGGATTCGGACGCCGATCTGGAACGCGCTGTCGCAAAGACAAAGGCACAGAAGGATGCTGCAAAGAAGGCTCCTGCTACTGTGACGGCCAATGGTGCAGCACTCAAGACGTCCAAGGCGACCAAATCATCAAAGAGCTCGGAGAAGGTTTCGGAATCAGACGATAGTAGTGAAGAGGAGGAGAGCGACAGTGATGTCGAGATGGCCGACGCTGAGAAGCCTGCTGCACCCGCCAGAGCCGCTGGTCAAGCTGCTGCTCCCGAGACAACAGTAGTCGTCCCTCCTCAGCCTTTTGTTCCTCCACCAGGTTACAAAGCACTTAACACAAAGACCGCCCTCGCAAAGACCGCAAACTCTCTCTTCGACCCTTCCACCATTTCCTCGAAACAGATCTGGCACATTACCGCTCCTTCATCCGTTCCGCTATCGCAAATCAAGTCCGTGTCACTCTCCGCCATTCAATCCCACCAAACAATTCTCTCGCACAACGGAACCGACTACAACTTGGCTGAGGAACCTACAAACAATGCCCGCGTCTTGCTGCCATCATCAAAATCGGACGCTTACACCGCTGTCGAGGTCCCTGTTTCGAAAACCCTCCACCTGCAACAAACCATCCGCATTCCCGACCTCTCTGCCTACCAAACAGACCCTAACACTGGCTCAAATGCTGCTGGAAGTCTTAGAACACCTGCCGTTAGCAAACCCCGTCCTCAGCCCAAAGGCATGAGAATGCGATACAAGCCTCCAGGTTTCGGCGATGAAGACCCCGGTCTCATCGGCTCCTCAGAAGACGAAAGTGATGCCAACGCCAAGCAAGTCGAGAAATCCGCAAAGGAAGCTCGCAGCAAGCGCAAGCGTGACGAGAAGGAGGCAACAGAAGAGTCAGGCAAAGACAAGAAGAGGAGAAAAGCAGCAGAGGCAGCTGAAAAATTGGCAGAAGGTACCAGAGCTGAGGCGCCTGAGACGGCCGAGGAGAAAGCTAGAAAGAAGGCTGAGAAGAAGGACAAGAAGAAGAAGGATAAGAAATAGATGGGGTTGCTGCATATACCATGCGTGGAGTTCTTTTGACAATGTGTATCTGGGACAAGGGCGTTTTCTGTTGTATGTACAGCATATCAAAAGTGGGAAAGCATTGTTGTTTTTCAGACCTTCATATCCAATTTGTCCTCTATCGCATTTGAGGTCTAGCTTGCTTTGTTTAAAGCTTGCCAAATCTGCTTTTGATGCTCAAAGTTGAGTGGAGGTATGACATCCCTCAAGTCTGTGACAGATGCTTGATTTGGCAGTCGAACGCATGGCTTATCATGTATTCATCGATCGTGAGCCTCACTATAATATACGTCAAACAATCAAGAATGAATTAAAGTTTATACATACAAAAAGTGTTTCTGAGCTGTCGTAATTATGGTGACCCTGTCATGTCTGTTTAGGATGTTGCACAGCCACCGCAAGCCCTAGCCACATTTTCAGCCGCGTGTGATGGACTTATGATGTGCGACATCTGGTATCGACGTCTTTCAAAAGAAACATATCAAGACACAAACTCGACATATGATCTGACATGTCCGATGATGCGAGCCAGAAGACCTTGGATGCTGCTTCGGTAGCAGACGAGGCTGCTCCTGACACCGCCTCGTCACAGCCGCGGACGACATCTCGGGGCGCCAAAGATAACCAAAATGGAGAAGACGTGATGGAAAACTCACAAGAGATCCGGCCGCCGCTACCTCCCAGACCGTCAAATTTGGATTTACTGGATGAACGGGGCGCTGGAGGTTCCATCAGGATGCCTAAACGGATGGCCTCACGACCAAATCTACAAGCACGACCAACTACTGCCGTTTCCTTGACTGATGTCCATACATCAAATAACCTACAAGACCATGGCTCTCCCAATCTCGCTCCTGCCAGCAGACCTGTATCCAGGAAACAGAGTAATGCTAACATGGACCGGTTTCGAAGTCGTGTGGGCAGTGACGCAGCTGAAACAAGCAGTGTCCGCAGCTTCACAAACACGCTCGGAACAGGCGCTGAGATGGAAAGTCTACTCGGTGACCCGTTCCCTACAAGCCCTGCTTGGAAATCTCTCAGTGCACAACTGGAAAAGGAAAATCCGATGGATCACGTCTTTGATGAGGACGATATTTTCAGCCTTCGCATGCATCATGAATTTGACGAGTTGGAGAAGTTCAGAGCTAACGGAACGAATGAGGAGTTTTTGATGAATTCGTGGACTTCGAAACTAAAGCATTTCTTCATCCTGTCCTCGGCGGGGAAACCCATCTGGAGTAGACACGGTGATGATCAAGTCATTGCCAATCACATTGGTATACTGCAGACCCTCATCTCGTTCTATCAAGACGTGAACGACAATCTACGCGGCTTTACTACTGGGAATGCAAGATTTGTCATCTTGTCCAAAGGCCATTTGAACCTGGCAGCCATCAGCAGACTCGGCGAGAGTGATTTGCAGCTTAGAACACAGCTGGAATCTCTGTATATGCAAATCCTTTCGACGTTGACTTTACCAAGCATGCAACGCATGTTCTCGAACCGACCTTCCACAGATTTGCGACGACCACTACAAGGCACAGAAGTCCTACTCGGAGCCCTAGCCGATGGATTCACAAGAGGCTCTCTACCAACTCTGCTCTCCGCACTCGAATGTCTCAAGATCAGAAAATCACACCGCCAAGTCATCAACAACACTCTCCTCAAAGTCAAATCACCAAATCTACTTTACGGTCTTATGGTAGCGGGTGGCCGTCTAGTCAGTGTAGTGCGACCACGAAAACACTCTCTGCATCCAGGAGACCTCCAACTCATCTTCAACATGCTCTTCGAAGCCGGCAGCGTCAAAGCCGGAGGAGGCGAGAATTGGATTCCGCTTTGTTTGCCTGGGTTCAACAATACCGGTTTCCTTTACATGTATGTCAGTTTCTTGGACATTGGCCAGGATACTGCAAAAGTGTCGGAAGAGAGGCCGCGGCCTTCGACTTCGCCTAGAGATGATGATCAATTGGCTATTATCCTCATTAGCGCGGACAAAGAGGCTTTTTACGAATTACGCCAGATGAGGGATGATTTGATCGAGGTTAGTTTGTTTCTTTGCTCACCTCTACCCTTATCTCTTTCTTTCACAAGATTACTGACACCATTCCTCCCAACACAGCAACTCAACACCAACGGCAGCATGTCCATCCTCAGCACCTCCATCCGCCACGGCCGCCCCTCCATCTCCTCTATCCTTCCTTCCTCCCCTCTTCTCCACTTTATCTACAAATCGCGTCCTAACGTCCAATTCTTCACTCCCTCGTTCCACCCGCACTTCTCCTCCTTGGTCCCCCATCGCCGCCTCGTATCTCTATACTCGGCTTTACACACTGCGGTCCATAATAAGACAGCACATCTCAAGGTTCACTATGCCTGTGCGAGGGATGCAGTCGCGCTGGGTTGGGAAACTAGAGAGTATGAATTTTATTGCGTTGCAGGGGCGGGCGCGAGTAGAGAGGCTGTGGCCAAAGCGGCGCAGGAGGTTGTCAAGTGGGTGAGACGGGAAGAAGAAAGGGTGTTTATTATTGGTGGTGCTGTGTTTTGAGCGCCGACTTTGGGTCTTTCTTCTCTTGACTGAGGATTTGCGTACCATATGATGCGAATACATCTTTTTGCATTCGAACAACCTTGCTTTGCTGTCCATCTGTCCTCTGTTCAAAACGCAATCAAAAGCATCACACAAGAAAGCAAAAAGCCGTATGGAAATGTTCAAAGTCTGAGACGTAGAAGCAACAGAGGAAACAAAAGTGGTAAAGGAATCGAATAAGCAATTTCTTTTGATACAGGAGAATTTTTCTATTTTGCTGCAAATCTTATGCACATTCCAAAGTTTCATGATTCATCTCTTCTTGTTCTTTCATGTAAAAGTGTTTGTAGCTCTTGTCTTTACCCCAGTGTAGCATGTAAATGCTTTGGAAACCTCTGTGTTTTCTATTCTATCTGTTTGGTATACCTGCTGGACGTCTAATCCGTCTCTGAAAAAATTAGTGTTAGGAGGAGCTCGGAAGGAATACATCAGAAGTTGCAGAGCTCGCCATTTTGCGGTCGAATACGTCGTAGCAATGTACAGCGTTCTGGCAGGTGAAGTGCTTGATCCGGACAGCTGAAAGGCAGAGCGATCATCAAAAACCAGGTACTGGGACAGCCCGGCTGGCCGGCTCCATTGAAAATTGTAAGTACGGACAACTCTTGTGCTTGTTCAAGGCTCTGCGTCAGTGGCGCGATGTTGCTCTAACCAAGCGAGGCGCATAACTTCGTAGAGGAAGAGGAACTGGGCTTCGCTCTGAACCATCATCATACGTTGCTTCCTCATGGCGTTGACAGTATCCAAGATAGGATCGACGTCATCAGGCACGGATTCCAGACTGCCGCGTCTAAGATGAGCAAGCAGAAAGTCCAGAGCAATGAAAGTACCTGATCTACCAACACCAGCAGAGCAGTGAACGATGCGTGGACTTGCTGTAGATGATGCGGTTTGGTCTGATGCTGCTTCGAGAGGGAATGACGAGGATTTGGACACGTCTGGTGGTAGGTTCAGAGTTGCAGACTTTGTGATGAGGTTAAGCATAGCATTGCGATTTTCGCCTTCTGGGACGGAGAAGTCTGGCCAACCAACAAAGAGCAAGTGATAGATTTCTTTTTCGTTCCATTGGCGTTCTTCTCCTTCTCTAGCTGGGGTATCTGTGTAGCGGAGACGTAGGTGGCGGATGGTGCATCGGCAGGCAGTGTCCTCTTCAGATGACAGAAGCTCGACGTTGCCTTCGAAACCTGGGAAACAGACGTTAGAACATGGCGGATGTGGCTTGTGTGACATGAAACTGACCATCATCAAGATCAGGGTCCGGGTGTAGCTCGAGGGGAGTGTCCTGAGTGTCAGGAAAGTACTTGAAACACTTTTCACGGCCAGCCTCGTGTGTCTGGGTAAGCATGACGACAACAGCAGGAGTGTTGGAAGTAGATTCTTGGGCAAGCATGCGGTAGAACTGCGAAGTCGAAGTGTTCTTGGGACCCTGAGTAGCAATGTAGTGGCGGGGGCCTAGTACGATAGGGGAGGCATTGATGTAGTCGTTGAAGCCTTTAGCGACATTCAACTTGACACGGTTGTTTGCAAAAGGCTCGACATTAACGTAGCGATTGCGGTAGGCGATGTGATCGCCGGTCAAGCGGGTCCATTCCGACTCTTTCTCTGGATTCTCGTACTGCTCGGTCAAGCGATCACGCTGTAGGTTTTCGAGGTAGTTGAACTTGTTGACGAGAGTAGGACGGTCTTGACGAAGGAATTGTGGCAGCGAAGAAGGTAGATCGGATAGCGACTGGCTGGAAACGGAACGAGTAGCCATGGCTCGTCTGATGCTGGCAGAACGTCTTTCGAGGAACTTTTGTTGCTTATCAAGTAGGCGAATGCGCCGGGGCGATGTGTGGGGAGCCAACGTGGCGGAGGAGGGAGTGAGTTAGCTAGTCGTGTTCGCGTCTGAGATGTGAATGGAATGAACCAGAAGCGATGCTGAAAGAACAAATTGCGTAGGTCGTGTGAGTGAAAGTGCAATGAGATTGTGTGGATTGGGCTGTGCGAGATTCGAGGCTCAAAAGCATGAAACATGACATGGCCATGACAGACCTGGAACTGCCCCTCAATCGGCTGCCCCTTCTCCCGAGACCGTTTCGGATTTTTGATATGCTACCGAGAGATACTGATACTTGTCTGTAGACATTGCTTCGATTGAGATTTTGCAGGAGCAAACATATCTCAAGAATGTTCCAGTAGTTCAGTCAGAATGGTCAGGTCGTTCGTGTTGCTACAGCTCCAAAGTGGGCAGGTGCATGCTGCAGTCGAACGCAAGTTTGGGCCTCGGTTGCTCCTTCCTTCTTAGCTGAACGTCCGTCCAAAAGTCCATTATCTCCGTCGCCGTCATTGAAACGCTCCTTCCTTCTCTGAACAACGACCAACAAGTCTCTGCTCCTCGTCACGACCTCTTGTTATAGACTTGATTGTATAGTAAATATGGGTCCGTGGTTAGCAGTCCTAGAGGTAAGCAACAGCACCGTGAAAGCCTGCATCGCCACTCAGCAGCTAACCTCAGTACAGGCATGGCTAGTGAAAAAAGTATGCGCCCTCGCCGAACCACGCTTGAGACAAGACTGACACTAGACTCTCAGCTACTTGAGAGTCAGACATTCCACCAGGGTGTTCGACGAGTTCACAAGAGTATTTACCGTCTACGCCACGGCCCTCTAGAAGGAGACGACGGCGGCACAAACCTCGAGAGTCCGTTGCCCCTCAGAATTCTCATGTTCAAGTCATCGCCTGCTGACAAGATCGTACAGGACAAGGTCCAGGTTTCGGGAAGCATTTCTGGGACGAAATTCAGGCACAGGTTGGTCGCAAGAAGCCTGAGAATCCGCTCGAGAAGTCCGACCCAACACACACTACACAATCGCATTACTCTACCTCGAATCAATCTGCACGAGAGCAGACTACAAGACGAAGAACAGACACTCCGCCTCAATCTCCAAAGGAAGGCTTCTTGTCACACTTCATGGACGAGCTACGCTCACAAACCCGCGGCCGCGACAAGAACCCATGAGTCACGCCCATTCGACTTCTCTTGATCGCAACATTCCAGAAGCTCTGTCTCGAGAACACACTCGACTACTATCTGCTCCACCTGCGCTGTTCTGGATGCAACATGTCCATACCGCCGGCATGTCCTGCCACACCCAAGACTTCTCCCTCATGAGAGACGTACAGTCGTTTGGACATTCGCTTCCTCACAATTCTACGGCCTTCGGGTCCAGAAATGCGTGGCACACAAGTACAGTCACTAGCTGAATCCTCCAACGAGGCACCAGCATCGCATAGACTCAGTCTCACGAGTGCAACAACACTCCCGCTCGACCATGAAGCCAATTTCTGCTTGCTTGCTCGAGCACTCATCCAACAGATCCTGACTTTTTACCATGTTTGATTTGCATAAACGAGTCTCACCGTATATAGGATGCTGATCAGTTCATACTTATATCATTCACCCCACCTATAAACTTACGTCATGCTTACAAAATGGTAATTGTGACATGTGCTATTTCAACCATCACACCTTCAATGTCCACTTTCCTGCTCTCAAAACAAAACACTATAAGACAAAGACCACTTGTTCAGCATGCCTAACGCAATTGTTACCGGTGCCACTGGTAAGCTACTACAACCACCACATATATCGGACACAAAATGAACCCATTACCACAGGCATTCTCGGTCGCGAGATTGTTTTTGAACTTGGCAAGGACACCAAAACATGGCCCACAGTATATGCTCTATCTCGCAGCAAGAAAGAAGACTACCCATCAAATGTCAAGCACACTCATCTCGACCTCCAAGGAAACCCCGAGGACATGGCAAAGGAACTTGAACATGTTGATGCTGAATACGTCTTCTTCACCGCCTACCTCGCCCAAGACGACGAAGACGACGCAACAAAAGTCAATGGCGACATGCTCCAAAACTTCATCTCTGCCCTCAAGCTCACCGGCGCAGCGAAGAAGATCAAGCGCTTCATCCTAACCACTGGCTGCAAACAATACGGCGTACACTTTGGCGCCCCCAAAAACCCAATGCAAGAATCCGACCACTGGCTCAAGAACCCCTCTTATCCCTCAAACTTCTACTACCGCCAACAAGAGATCCTCAAGAGAGAAGCAGAGGAAAACAACTGGGAGTGGACAGTAACCTATCCCAACGATGTCGTCGGCGTAGCAAAAGGCAACTTTATGAACCTGGTCTCTGCGATTGGCATCTACGCATCCATCTGCAAGGAACTCAACCAACCCCTAATCTGGCCAGGTTCCCCTCACTTTTACACCATGTTCGATAGCTTGACCTGTTCAACCTTGCACGCTAAGTTCAACACATGGGCAGCCTTTGCACCTGGCGCCGCAAACCAAGCCTTCAATGTCGTCAACGGCGACGTCGAATCCTGGCAAAACCTCTGGCCCAGAGTCGCCAAAAAATTCGGCTGCAAGATTCCTGAGAAAATGTTTGAGGATAAAGACTTTAAGAATGACTTTGGTGATGAAGGACTTGTCATGCCCTTGGAAGAAACCCCTCCGATTTCTGAATTTGCAGCCGAAGCTGGTCTCCTCGACACTCCCGCCCTCAAACAATCCCTCGTCGAAGCCAAAATCGATCTCGGCAAATGGGCACAAAGAGACGACGTCAAGCAAGCGTGGAAAACCCTTTCTAAACGCGAAGGCTTGGATAAATCTGCGTTTGACAATGCAACATGGATGTTCTTGAACTTTGTCCTTGGAAGAAACTTTGACTTGGTAATTAGTATGAGTAAAGCTAGGAAAGCTGGGTGGACTGGCTATCAGGATACTTGGGAGAGTATTGAGGAGGCGTTGGAGAGGTTGGTTGGGGAGAAGGTTATTCCTGCTTTTAAGTGAGGAGGAGGGTGGATAGGTTGATTGGTATTTGAGTAATGTAATGCCTGCATCTTTGTGAGTTTTCACCTGGTGAGCAATTGATGCTTATGTACTGGACCGGTATCAGTCATTTACAAAGTCTTCAACGCCACCTAGATACGATCTAATCAGGTCATACCGCAGGCTTGTATAAGCCTCGCTACCCAGCTGTTCAGTCTGGTGTATAGTCTACTAGGTTTTGATGTAGGCTATCTAAAAAAGTGCTATTATAGCTACCTGGATGAGCACTGCTATAACTCCGGGCCTACTTATCAAGACAACCTAGTAAAAGGTTCTGTAGAACCAGAAGATACAGCGGTGTCTCAGGCACACTAAGCAGCGACGAGGTGCTCCCGGTCTGTGTCATCCGACATGTCTTTTCGTCGCCTGTCTCTTCCCAATTCCTCGATCTCTAGATCTAAATCTCCACCAGAGGCAACACCGGTCCAACCTCCCAGCCGGATGTTTCGCCATTGACTCAAACCTTCCTCTGATTTATTCTTCATGATCAGAAAAATGTGAATCAGATCCTTCCATCTGAGCCTGATAATGGACACGGTCTGGTCTGTCGCTGATGGCTCACGATCGAAAAGGCTTGGTCGTACTGTGGTTGAAAGTGATATCAGCACGACGAGCAATATTGCACCGACGAGGAAATAAGACACTCTCTATTCGGAATGGTGTCAGCAAAATCGCTCAGCATGGCAACACAAAACGATACCAGAGGACATCATCGGATGGGCTACTCACAATCCTCGTGCATGAAGTGCTGAATTGGCTAGCTGCTGCAGGATCGAGAACCCTCTCTTTCCAACCACATACCCAAGCCTCTCGTGTGTAGTTCCAAGGCAAGCTTTGGGCGCCAAGCACCAAACTTCCGCCGATTCCTTCGCTGAGTTCTTCTAATTGCTCTCTCGAGGGCGGCACAGCCTTTCCAAACGCTCCATCTAGGATTCGAGAGGTCCAGGCGGCCAGACAAAAGAGGCCGGTCGTACTGAAGATTAAAAAAGCCATGACTCTGTCGGCTTGGCCTGCATCTCGGCATGCCTCCTGCATCTCTTGTGAGAAGGACGTGTTCCAAGAACGATTGTGATAGTCCTCTCGGCTGCTGGACTCCAGCTTGCGAGTCTTATCCACCCTTTGTGCTTGGATGATGATATAGGCAAACCCCGTCGCAATAGCCAGGATGCAGACTAAGCTGATAGCAAGGGGATCTTCCAGATTTATCGGTAGATACTGAATAGCCACGGTCGAATTTAATCCTTGGGGATGTGTATGATCAAAAATAGAACCTGAAGGCAGGCTGACAAGAGTTGTGCCATTACCCGGTTGCGAAGTACCATTCTGCGAAGAAGGATAGACAAGCCACAACACAATTCCGAGCACCGCGAAGACTGGACACAATGCTAGTCGTACAAGAAAAGATCCAACTTCTGCAGAGCGAGGGGTTGGGTTCAACATATACGTTTGTTGTTCGGCCATGTTGCATCGAGGAGAACAGGTAAATACTGCAGTGGAACAACTTATTCTTGTCTCGGAAACAAGATCATGGGAATAACGCAATCGGTGCCACTAGGATTCACAAGTCATGCTCAAAAACGATCAGAATCCTTCTTTGTGTTAGCACAAAGCGCATGATGTCATTCGTATCGACGTGAGCTTGCATGTCAGGCAGACACCCTACGTAGGATGTTGTATATAGCCGATACAGATTGGAATTGCGATGTCTACTGATCTTTAAGCCGTGCCATATCGCCTTTGACTTGGTGGGGACCTCCTGTCCTTCAAGTGGCGGGAGTCGAAACGCTGTAACGTAGCGGAACGATTTCCTGGGTGTGGGATGTGTTTGACGCCGAGCCGGGCAGACAGTACCGTAGTCTCGAAGCTAGCTTGTTAGACAATTCTTGCCCGTGTTATATTCATCCCGGCTTCCGGCGCCAATCCTAGTTAGTTCCTCGCGTTCTAATGACGAGTATCAATACAGCCAGTTGAGCATTCAAGTAATAGTTATCTATAAATCCCATTCCAGCATACTCAGGTCCAAGCGTGCCCAGTGAAGCTAACGTCTGTGATCGGCTTTTCTAGATCAAAAAAAAAAAAGAATCCTATGTTCTTCTGTAGCGTTATGTATAGTTTCTAGGATTTCCATGATGTGTAATGCCTTAGTGAACGTCGTTGATCGGTCAGTCTTAATCATAATCTGTACTCCTGTTTCTTATCTGACGAAAGTTCTTGTCGTATCATTAACCTCTAGTGAATATGCTCCAATGAGATCATTCTTTAACACTGACGTTCATCGAAATCCCTGCGACGACTCATCTTTATGCTCATCCGAGTATTTCTTCCATACTCGAACGATTACGAAGATGGCGGCTGTGCATACTACAGTGAGTATAAGTGTGACAATTACCACCCACACAGACAACGGAGACCCATTGATCTCCTTGATATTCATTCCAAAGACTCCTGTGACGAAAGACAGTGGCACGTACAAGAAAGCCAGCTGTGTCAGCGCTTGGTTGCGGTTCGAGCGCTCTCTTTCCACTTCGGCATTCATGACACTTGTCGAACTGACAAGGAGTTGGAACGACTGCATCAAGAAACCCTCAAGGTGAGTGCATCGTTGGAAGATCTCTGGCAGAGCTTTACTGGGGAAACCCACAAATTGGTGAATTTCAGAACCGTTCGAGCGAGCGGTGTCCTCAAGCGTCCGTTGAATTGACTCGAGGTCTTGTTGCACAGATGGAGGCAACCATTTCCTGGTCATGTCCACCTGATCCTGCAGAGAAACCAATGCTTGTCGAAGGTCATGAAGACGATCGTTGATCAGTATATTCGGACGTCTGATCTCATTGAAAGCAATTCCTTTGATCTTTATATCAAGAAATCGCAGATTTTCTTCGAACAACGATGATACCAATAGATGGAAGAAGGTCTTGGGCGACAAACACTTCCCCGGTGCGAAGATTACTTCAAAGTGCCAGGCGTGGGAGAGGAAGCGCTTCAGTGACCTGTTGAGGGAGTGAGTGTTATCTTCGTAGAGATCTGGAATCACTAGACCACCACGGTTTTCGGCAAGCGGCAGATGCAGCGTCATTGCTGCTTGATCTTCTCCTGGAGCTGTGCTCGATCGAGCTAATGGACCATCGATGAGAAGCAGACCTATTATGAGGATTCAGCCTGATGACACCAGTGACTACCAATCGAGTCTCGGAGACTTCACTTACACAATGGTCGGGGCGAATCATGTCTCACGTAATAGGACACACGCGTGTTGGCTTGCCAACCGTATCCATCGTACCTTTTCAGTATGCGAGGAAAATGGTTTGTATCGAAGAGAATCTCCGCACTCGGGGGCGAATATCTGTTTCGTTTGCGAATCCCGTCAACATGCCAGTAAGAATGTGAATCAGAAGATCCTTCGCTCGGCTTCTTCTGCTCCGCTACAGTGTTCCCGAAAATGGCGTGCCAAATGGTGGATGTTACTAAAGGATTGCAAGCGTGTCTGGCGAAAAAGGAGTTGTCGATACCCAGATCAGAGACCAGTCTATCAATCCAAAATTGATCGATGTTTTCTATCACAACCACGACGCCATCTGAGCAGCTGAGATCTGTGACTTTAAACAGTCCTGCCAAGTCCAGTTCTTTATGCTCACTGACGGTGTGGTAGCTAGCCAGGGTCTTTGTACGTGGCGGTGTGCGTGCTTTCTGGATTTTGATCACTTTGTCCACACGTGAAGACAAGAAAGAATCCTGAGAATGTGTATTGTGATCCGCGATCGACATGTTTAGATGAAAGATGATTGTTCACTACTCTGATCTGCTGCTGAAGTGTTGAACAAGAGTGCTCGCACAAGAGCGTGAGTGGCACCTTATCGCGACATCGAAATAGATCTTGCTGGCTGCACCGCCCGGAGGCTGTAGGTGGCAGCCATCTTCACAGACCGGTTGGTGAAGGGTCGTCGAAGCACGTTTTGGGCAAAGATGCCCGACCAATTCAGCTCCAGGTGGTTGGCGGGCGTGGGCGGGGTAGAAAAGGCGGTCTGTGCCCTCTAGCTATTCCAGTCGGAGAGATTCCCAACACAAAGCCTCGACGTGATAATGTGATTGAGCACAAGAGTTGCAAATTAGTTTTCTCGCTCTACCTCATGATCATCAGCCATCAGATCATTCTTGTTCAAGACGATGTTGATATCTATCGCTACCCGGGTGACTGGAATATCTGTCCGGAGATGATACATCTAAAGATATCACCACCCTGCAGCCATTCTGCGGGTGAGCAACGAATCGGGCGACTTTATCGAGACTAGATGCATATTCAGCCTTGCAGAAGTAAAGGGCGGGCAGATTCACCCGAGGAGCTGAAAATGATTCCATGAGGACTCACACGGCACTGTTCGAAGGTCGCCGATAGAGATAGTGCTTCAACATTCGAGCCCTTCCCATTCCCCTCAGACCTCCATATTCTCGCTTCTCCGTTCCCTTCATCTGTAATACGATCAGCGAACTTTGATCAAACGCTTGTCAAATGGTCGGTGCCCTGGCAAAATGCTCGGAGCAGCACTAACGATAGCAACAGGTTCGAGAGGTGACGGAGGACGACACAGGCATCAGGGTGCTCTGGGAACCAAGGCAGGTCGAAGCGGAAGGGAATGGTCAAGTCATCGAGTAAGTCGCATCCAAGCACTTTGCCGCCCCATAAAAGCGATTCTGATTTCGAAACAGCATCGTTGCTATTCATGGCATCGGAGCACATCCAGACGACACCTGGTGCAAGCTTCGCAGAGCCGACCTCGACGTAACCAGACCTGAGAACTATGTCAACTGGCTGCACGATAATGATATGCTTCCTTCGAGAATTCCGAATGCACGAATCATGCGCTATGGATACCGGTCCGCCTGGCACGGAGCCGAAGTCACGGAGCAAGGAACATCGTCAGTTGCACCACGAGTCATAAAAACGAAAACATCGCAAGTTGCGCAGCGATTCCTGCAGGCACTTGGCCGGGTGAGAAAAGTTTCAGAGGTAGACGGCACACTTCTCTCGTTGTTGATGACAACACTAAGACGGCTCTCTAGAGATGTCAAAAGCGACCCCTTATTATCGTCGCCCACTGTTTCGGTGGACTGGTCGTTCTGAAGGTCAGGATTACTAATCGTTGCTTTGGCTTATATCCATTTGTGACCTAGATCACTGATCGGGAATAATAGGCGATCCTTGACGCTCGTGACGACCCGGATAAGTGGCCTAACATATTTCAGTCCATTACTGGCTTGATCTTCTTGGGCACGCCGTTTCGCGGTGCAGAAGGCATTAGCCAAAGCGAAATTCTGCAAGCTGCCTTGAGCAAGTATGACCAGGGTCATGTACAACCTGAGGTTTTGAAGATCCTTGATCCAGGCAACGAGCTGCTTCACATTTTGGTGGACAAGTTTGGAGAGATCAGGTCCAAGCCGAACAAAGCGCATGTCGCATGCTTCTACGAGACAATGCCTTGCGATATTGGAAGGATCATAGGTCAAGCAGGCAAAAATGTAAGCATCGAGCTAGTCAATAGTTTCTGCTCAGAGGAGCTGTAGCTGATATGTTAGCAGGCATTCATGGTTAGCGAGAGCTCAGGCTGCCTCGATGTGAGCGACAATACGGAGAAATGGTCCCTCGAGCGTGATCATTTCGGAATGAACAAGTTTAGGAACTCCAACGAAGAAGACTTTCAGATCGTGTGCGAAGTGTTGGAGAGGATGGTTGAGGCAGCACCTGACTTGTTGCTGGCTCGCTCCATGGGTATGTAAGCCTCGATGCTTTAGTGTTTACTTGAAACAACGAAGAAAGTATTGACGTTTGTTTTCCAGATCCAGGCAAATATCATGTACGATGCTCTTATAATGACAGTGCCCACTAACCGTTCAACAGAAGACGAGGTGAGAGTTATCAACGGCGTAAAAGCTCTAGTCGATGCCACCATGGATCCCCCTAAAGAACAAAGTGAGATGCTTGCAAATAGTATGCAAAGAAGCATGTCAGAGGTCATCGAACTTGCATTCAGCCGAGCCGAAATTTCAGAGGCTATCACCAAAGACGCACGGCGTGGTCCTCGAATTTCTCGCCATCATCGAAAAGGTGACATGGAAACAATCACGGCCATGATCAAGATCAACACTTCTGTACAAGTCAACAAAAGGAGTCAGTATCACATGTAACCTTTTTGAAAATCACCGCTTACCGTTTGTGACATAGCCCAGCGTCGCATCGCCGCAAAAGGTTTAGGTCCCTTGATCACAGAAACCTACAAAGACAGCTCGAGCATTGCCGACGGCACATTCGAGATGAAAACCATAAAGCGCATAACTGCGGATGGCAAGCATGTCTCGTTGGAATCTGTGATCACCTTCACCGCTAGCCGAACTCAGTACAAGGAATTCTTGCTATCGATACATCTGCTGCAGTTGTATGGTAGTCAGGGCGCAACAGTCATGCCGGCTACCATCATCATGCATGAAAAGATCAGCTACAACCATCCGATATTCCAAGCGATAATCCGAGGAAACTACGACACATTCACGAAACTGATTTCTGAAAGAAACGCAAGAATCTGGGATCGCGATCCAGAGGGACGGAGTTTACTGATTGTAAGCCGCGAACGCCTTACGAGTGACAATGACCTTGTTGATAATATGTCCAGTATGCAATTGCTTTTGGTCAAGTCGATATGGTTAGGTACCTTATTCAACATGGCATAGACGTGAATGACCAAGGAAAGCCGCTAGGGAGTGAAATTGTGCCCAGTAAGACTTTTGATAGCGTTGAAAGGGTAGCCAGGTCAGTGCGCGCAATGTACACTATCACCATATCGAGAGCTGATCGCGCATTAGGATGGATATGTACAGCATTTTGGATACTACGCAACATGAAATAGAGGCAGTCGTCTTTCATGACTCTAAGGAGTATCGCCCTCTATATAATCTCTTTGCGATACAGCGCTTACTTCTTGAAGCCGGTCTTGACCCTCAACAAGAAGTAGCAGAAGGTTACACTCGCCCATTTGAATGGGTTATGATAGACGGCACTTGTGTATGTTGTCTTCAGCACACTAAGGCCAATATTGATCGGTTCTACAGGCTACGTTAGAATGCTTCCTTGATCAAAGCCAATACACTATATTGTTGAGCGAAAAAGACTTCACAGACTGTGCTCAAAGGTCACATACAGACAGTTGGGCAAAACTGCGTTTGCTATGGTCTCGTGGAGCTATGCGGAAATTCAAGGGCAACATAAGAAGTTACATCTTCGAATGCATGCTCGAAAAATTCGTTAGCATCATTGCGCCTTTGGACATTGCTCAAACGCTCGATATACTCCTTGAGCGTAAGGCCAAAGACAGTACCATGCATCTTGGACAACTCGATCTCGATGATCAGGTTCAGCTCGTCACAACAGATCTCGATGACGCGGAATACGATTTGTGCCGACTTTTACAGTATACGACCGAGGCTCGCGTTGACACGATGGGACAAGATCTTCTCTATTGTGCGGTAAGGCGAGCACTGCTACGCAACGACTGGTGTCGAGATTGGATGAGACGACACCCACAAAAGCCGAGCACCTATGCAAGCAAATACACACCATTTCACCACCTATCCTGGTTACGTCCAAAGTCTTCTGTCTTAGGCGCCCATCCTGCATGTCCTCTTGGGAGCGACGAAAACGTTTCTTATGGCCGCGATGATGAAAATTGGCAGGAACGTTTCAGTATGGGCGAATGGCCAGAAATGAGCCCCCAGGAAGAGTGTATAGTAGCTCGCGGTGCCCTTGTTGAACGACACAGATATCAAGATAACCACAAATGGTTGGATACACTCAAATGGTCGCCACAGGGCGAGATTCGTGTCCGGACAAAGCTCTTGAGATGCCCAAATCCCTGGCGCGATTCATTTTCACATGAAGTCGACTCGAATACTGACGAAGGTGGCTCACCTCCAGACGGACCTGACGGGCGACAAGTGCCTTCGAGCGACTCTAGTCGAATTTCAGATGCAGCCGACTCAAATACAGACGAGGTCAGCTCGACTTCCGACGAATCTGAGTGCCAGGAAATGTTGGAACGATTGTACAGCGCACAGCAGAGAAATACATATCCGGAATGTCGTCATGCACAAGACTTTGAGTTGGCTCCAGGTCATCATGGTCAATACCTCCCACCGCTTGTCCAACCCAATAAGCCACAGGAGATGCATGGCGGACCTGGCCACGGCGATCCCGCGCCCATGGCTTTCAAACGCCGCCTGTCCCTTACTACAGATTTGCAAGACACAGCAGGAGGGCACAAAAGACTAAGGCTAGACGAACAGGATTTTGGTCAGCAAGGAACTCTACCACCCATCAAGTGGATTCTCAGCAGCACACCGAGCATCGGTTTCCAAAGTTCCGGGCCCCCCTATGCTTGCGAGCCTACGTCTCACTTCCCGAGCGAGTACATTGCGTTTTTTGGAAGATCAGATACAGGTAGAGTAGATTCAGGTCAAGTTACGGTTCTGCCCTCTATCGATTCATGGTTTCACCAGAGAAGGGTCGAGGAGATAGATGACAGCGAATTCCCTTAGCGTCGTTGGTCCCGATCTCAGTGTAGTATCACTCGCTTTGAACCACTTAATATCTTGTATGTATGTTTATTCGGTCTTCACCCATGTCCATCACAGTTCTTTTGTGGAGGGTTGGCTTGGCAATTTCAGACGCTCCCAGCAGTCTCAGCATTTCCTAGATAGGACTTATCTAGCCATCACTCGTACGTTGGTAGACTTGGCTGTGAACTTATTCACAAACATATGACGTCCAATCATCGACATCACCTTGCACATACGCGGCTATCTTCGGCCAAGCACACAGCTTCCTACTCCTTGTGTCTCCATCCGCTGGATCAGTAGTCAACACTTCCTCCGGCTTCTGCCCTCTCTCCACCCAATTCACCAATGCAGGAACAGTATGATACGTCGCAGGCACCTGAGGGTAGAAGCTCGCAGCACCGCAATGTCCACCCCCAGGCACCATGAACACATTATAAAAGTCCGAGATGTCGGTGCCGAAAAACGACTGCACGTCTTCGTAATGTTGTAGTGGCCAGAGTTGTGCGTTGAGTGGATCTGACCAGCCTTGGTAGACCAGGAGCTTGCCGCCTCTGTTGCGGAAAGCAGTCAAGTTGGTGCTTATAGCGTCGATTTTGGCTCCTGCGTTGGCGTTGAGGGTGGTCACGTCACTTGCCCAATTGAAGGTGCTTGCGTCGTAAGTCAGATTGTCGTAGACCAGGTTTTGCAGAATCGGGATGGAGAAGGCATCAGCGAGATCGCCCTCTTGAAGTATCCATTGGATCTCTGAGCCATGGGCGAAACCCGGATATAACGCTTCTCCGGTTTGTGCGTTCTTGGGGCCTGCGTAGATAGCTTTTGCAGCGGTGATTTGATCAGTCGTGAGACAGGATATGCTGCTGTTGCTGAGAGAGACTGTGGTGGCATTGCAAGCCAACGAGTCAATAGAAAAGTCACAGTCCAGAGGGTTTTCGATCACTCCATCTCTGACACCATCGTTGGCATCGCAGGCTTCAAGCACTGCTTGACCAGTAAAGTTCAGCACCGCCTGCGAGAGATAGGATGATGTATTCACAATTGCATGCTGTGCATTCCACAGGAAGGAGAGCGCAAGATGTGAGTACCAGTTCCCAGGACACCCAGCAATGATTCCATCGAAAAGCTCAGGATGATATTGAGCCAAAGCAAAGCCTTGTGCTCCTCCAGTCGAGCAACCTATGTAGTAGCTATATTCTGCTGCTTTGTTGTAGTAAGCTTTGATGATGTCTTTTGCCGATGGCACGAAGAGGGAGATGGCATTGTGAATCCACGCTTGTACTTCGTCTGCATTGTGCAAGTAGGGTAGGTAAGTGTCAGGAGCTCCAGAACCCGCATTATTTAGACTGGCAAGATGACCTGCGTCGCCAGCAGCAGACGCAAAGCCAGAATTCAGTTGCTGCATTAGAGCTACTGTATCTAATGTTCCAGCCATACCGCCATTTCCGACAGCTATGAAGCGACCATTATAGGACAACGCATCTGGCAGGTAGACTGAAAAGTGCAGAGATAAATTTTTGCCGTACGAGATTATGCCATCAACTTCGCAGAATGCATATTTGTTATAGATATTCTGAGCTCCATTGGTAACATTGACAGTGTGAGGTTGGTGATGGGTTGTATTCGTGATTGTGGTGTTGACTGGGAACGAGAGATTGCGAATGAACGTCGTACAGTCATTGTTCTTGACCGTGAGCAACGCGTTGGAGGTTGAAAGAGCGCCTAGAGCGGCGAGGATGGTACAGAACTTCATGTCGCTGGCAAAGACGCAAGTTCTTCCCGAGGCATCCTGTAATTTTATACTGGACGATCATGACGGGCTAAGCAGCCTGTGCTTGACCGCCGACCGACGTCGCAACATCTCCACCTGTGAGTCGACTCTTGCTGTGATAGACATCCCGTCGGCAATTCTGAGTCCATGATAGCCGATGACTGCATGTCTTGACCTTGGAAGTTGGAAGCGGAGCAGAGAGATATGCCACCTTGTCTGCTCGGTTGTGGAGTCTCCGCACTGTGTCATCGGCGGCTGAATTCAGAAGGCTTTCGGCGCCGACGTCCGATGCTACCTCACTCCATCCGGCATTTCGGCTGTCCACTGATGATCTTGCGACCAAAAGCGTGATACCAACGTTGTGCAGCGCAGGAAAGTTCTCGGACTCGAAGATGCACGGGAGTGATGGATCGCCGCTTGTTGGGCTCGTCTCGGCAAGTTCGTTCGTAAATATGTGAACCTGTCTTGTTCTTCTCAAGGAAAACGATTACTTGAATTACAATCGAAGACAACATGCCTACAGAAAGAAACCTGAGGATCGGAAACTGCAGCGGAGCAACTGGAGATGCACCGCACGCCATGGCTCGCATGGTACGGGAGGCCGACGTCGATGTCATTACTGGTGACTGGTGAGTCCCGGATTTGCATAATAGATGCCCTTGCTAAGTAGAGTCAAAGGCTGTCTGAGATGAACATAGCCTGGGAGTCGATCAAAAAGGCTGAAGATCCACATCTTGGATACGATGTGGGCTTTCTCAGGCAACTCACCGAATGCATCGATGATATTGCGGAGAGGAAGACCAAAATTATCACTAACGCTGGAGCAATGAATGCCCCTGTTTTGTCGCGTAAGGTCCAGGAGCTCTGCCAAAGCCGCGGCCATGATATAGTAGTAGCAACAATACTTGGAGACGACGTGAGTCATCTACTGAAGCGAAGCAAGTCGGGGGAGCAGATCCTTGACTTCCCTCACTTGGACCATGAGGAACAGTTTCTGGAGAACTGGGATCCTGAGCTCAAGCCCACATGTGCTGCGGCATATATAGGTGCTTGGGGTATTGTTGCAGCGCTCAAAGAGGGTGCCGACATCATCATTTGTGGTCGTGTCACAGATGCCTCACCAGTTATTGGTGCTGCTGCTTGGTGGTATGGCTGGTCTGAGCAAGCCTATGATCAGCTCGCCGGAGCACTGATAGCAGGCCATCTCATTGAATGCGGACCTTACGCCACAGGCGCAAACTTCTCTGGTTTCAAGCAATTTCTTCCAGATCTCGTGGACTTGGCCTTCCCAGTAGCAGAGATCACGCCGTCCGGGTCCTGCTACATCACCAAGCCAGACTCTATGAATGGAGTGATCAATCGATTCAATATCACGTCTCAGCTATTGTATGAGCTACAGGGACAAATGTATCTCAACCCGGATGTAGTGGCAGATGTCGCCAGTATCCGAATAGAGAACACAAGCCGCGAAAATCATGTCCTAGTATCTGGTTGCAAAGGTTATCCACCACCTCCAACTACAAAAGTCATGGTTGCAGCACCAGGAGGCTGGCAAGCAGAGACAACATACTACATCAATGGTCTTGACGTACAAGCAAAAGCACAGATGATGAAACAGCAACTGCAAAATATTTTCAGTGGTAGCCAGTTTTCAAAATTCTCCGCTGAACTGTATGGCACTCAAGTGGAGAACCCGTCTTCGCAACAAGCAGGCACCGTGATGTTGCGAGTGTTTGCCCAAGCACGCAATAAGGAAGACATCGCGGCCGAGAAATTCAAGATACCGCTGTATTCGTTACGCATGCAGAGTTATCCCGGCTACCACATGAATCTCGACTTCCGCACTATGGACCCGAAGCAGTTCTACGAAATCTTCCCAGCAACAATCCCACAAGCTGCCATCAACCATGAAGCTGTGGTAGCCGGAAAGAGAATTTCGATTGCTCCACCAGGGCAAACACAGCATTATCCTGTCCAAAGGCCTTCGTCAGAGACAGAAAGTCCTGTTGATCTCGCCACTTTTGGACCTACTGAGCGTAGGCCGCTCGGCAGCATCGTACATGCGCGCTCAGGCGACAAAGCAAACAATTCGAACGTTGGCTTCTTCGTCCGCCATGCCGATGAATATCCATGGCTACAGTCTTTACTCACAGTCGACAAGTTTAAAGGATTGCTGCAGGAAGACTATGCGGGAAACAGGATTGAGAGATGCGAATTTCCTAACATCCTTGCTGTGCATTTGTAAGTTTATGTCGATATACATTTGCTGTTGGAGAACGAGTACTGACAACCTTCTAGCCGCATTATGGATTTCCTGGATGGTGGCATCGCATCTAGTGCTCGTATAGATGGATTGGGTAAAGGTGTGGGCGAGTATTTGCGTAGCAAGTATGTGGATGTCCCAATCATGTTTCTGCAGAAAGGCGCGATCTGAGTCAAGATACCAAGATGGTAGTAGTTTCGTGGTAGACAAATGCTTTTTGTGAGATCTGTCCATTAACCAGCTCTTCAATACCCTGAGATTTGATATGTAGGTTCAACCAAATCGCTACCAGTTCCTAGATAACCAAGCCAATCTTGACTCAACTCCATGATCGGATCCTCGATCTGTTGCGTGTTGTAAAGCTGCTGTAAATCATCAAAGCAATGCAAGAATTCCGTGTCAACAGCCAAAGGTGAGAACGTGGTCGAGCCTCGTGCTGTTATCAAAGCGTTGCCAAAGGTACTGTTGTTGACATTGACAGGTTGCGGTAACATGGCTTGAGCCATTTGTTGCGCTTGAGCAGTTTGAAGCTTTATCGCATCGCTCAACACAGCATCCGCCAGTCTATCGAATACTTCATGACAATTTCTGAGTGCATTCCAGCGTTCGGAAACAGCCACCAGCACGTTTGAACAGGCTCTAGTATCGTTGACCACTTCGATAGTGGTCGGATCTTTGTGCAAAGATGGTTGAGACGGATTGCGCCAGCGCGAGCGAAAGTGTCGACTGCAGGCGTAGACGTACGAAAGACCAGCGAGAAATACCGACTGTATAGTGATCCAGCTGTAGTTGATCTTCCTCGACTTGTGAAGGCTTGCGTAGATCGTGATGCTTTGTTTTGCTGACTCGAATATGAATTGCAAAGATGTTGCATCGTGTGAGACGTCTGGCAGGAGTGGTGAAGGGCGCCACAGTATGAGCATAGCATTAGAGTACAGCAGGTTGTACCACTCCATGGACAAATGGCAAGAGGAGGATGTTTGTGAGGTCTGTTCGAGATGCAACTGTTCTACATGGTGTTTCCATCCATCGAGATCTGCACAAAGTTCTTGTCTTATGCGTAAGACATGTTGTTCTGAGACTTCAGAGCTTTTCTTTCGGTGAAGAGCGGCCACTATTCGTCCACAGAGCAGTCGATATGTTAGGATGTGTTTGAAGACAAACGGCAATGTCTGCCTATCAGTATCTGAAGGTAAGGATATCGTGGCATCCTCGTTGGGACAAACATGATCGAAATCGTCGTCCCTTATAGCACAAGGTCGACCAAGGATAAGCGAAGTGATTCTGTCCATACAAAGGACACTCCAAAAAGATCTTCTCTTTGACTCTTGTAATACGTAGCGTTTCGCTGTAGTGTCGTCATCTCCAGGTCCGGTCAAAGGGTAGGCTGACTCTTTGTGAAGTCCCATCTCGAAGCACATGCGAGCGGCTATGCCAACTAGCAGCCACATTGACCCGGAGTTGTCCTGTATAGAGCTACCAGTCCTGTATTGACAGAGCAAGAGAATGGCATGTAGAGACTGCAGCCCTCCAAGACGTAGGACGTCGCCTATAGTAGACATAGCTCGAGCATGGTGGCTCTCAGCACTCGGAAGCTGTCTCCAGTCATACTTTGAGACTTGTGCTGTACTGATCGCGAATAGCATGTCGACCACGAAAAGCTCGTAACACGTTAAACTAGCAAGCCCAGCACTGTACAGGCAGTCCAGAATCTTATAGATCTCTGAGGGTATGAGAAAAGGGTAGCAGAGAAAGTCGTGATCAAGGTACGCTTGTATCAGCTTTTGTGCCAATCTTTTGGAAGGAAGCTCTCGTGGTATCTCAGCACGGACATCTTCAGAAGTGTCCGGTGAGTCCTCTGTATGTATCGTAGATGGTGGTGATGGGTGTCTTGAGTGTGGGACGTCGACGCTCGCTCTCACAAGATCTGCGAAGAGCACTCCGCTCGTGGAACCCAGATATTGTCGCTCACCAGCAGCATTGGTAGACAATATAGAAACTTGTGCCGCGACATCACTTCGTCTGCTCGCGTTGTCGTTTGGCCTCGAGTGCTGAGACACAGTACTTGGAGTATCATCATTGCTGCTGGGTGGCCCGATCGACCTGATCTTAGCCAATTCAGCTGCCAAAGACTTGTTTCGATTCTCGGCTTGAGCAAGACGCCTCTCAAGTCGACTGACGACGTCCGGGCGGATTGCCCTATCCCTGGCCCGATCGGTATAGTGACATTGCGCCCCGCTTTTGCTACATGATGTACAGGGTTGAACTCGGTCGCATTTGCTCTTTCGGTGATAACACCGATCGCAGTTGGCAGTTTGCATGGTGGATGAGTAAGAAGCGGTGGTCGGGGCCGATAGGACAGATATGAAGAGGATTCGGCTGTGGGGTCCTATGGCGGGGTCTGCGGGGGTGCTCAATTTGGTCTGATCTGCATCCTTCAGGAGCGGTAGTTGGGGCCGGCGACCGAAGACGTGTCTCGTTGCTTTCTTCTCGATGCCTCAACATCTCTTCTGGTTAACATAGCACCGCTCGACTATAAGGCCGTGCCTCTCTGTTCACCAACTTCCCCAGATTTACCCCAGACACTCTCTCCTTACATCCTCTTCACGATGACCACCATGAACGAGAAAGATATCGGGCCAGAGTTCGTCAATGATATCGAGTCCGACAGCTCACGACAAGCCTATACTGGAGGAGGCTCTGCCGAGGACAAAAAGCTCGTCTGGAAACAAGATCTGAGAATTCTACCCATCTCTTGCGGCATATACCTCTTGTGCTATCTGGACCGATCCAACATTGGTAACGCCAAGGTCTTAAATGCTTCGACTCACAATGATCTGCTTTCCGAGACCCACATGACAGCCTACCAGTATACTATTGCGTTGATGGTGTTCCTCATCGCCTATATGGTCTTCGAAGTACCATCCAACTACTTTCTCAAACGCCTCAGCCCAAGCAAATGGATCGCTTTCTTGATGTTGTCTTGGTCAGTCATGACCATGGGCTTGGGTGGCGTCCACAACTTCGCTGGAGTCACGGCTCTGAGATTTATGCTTGGAGTATTCGAGGCGGGTCTGTTCCCTGGGCTCGTCTACTACCTTAGTAAGTGGTTGACGAAATGCACAATCAAATCACACAGTCCCTGAAACTGGCTTGCAGCGTTTTGGTATCGTACAGACGAGCGTAGTATCCGAGTTGCCTTCATCCTAGCATCAGCGACTCTGGCAGGAGCTTTCGGAGGAGCCATCGCATACGGTGTGGGTCATATGAACGGCACCGGCAGCCTTTCCGCATTCCGTTGGCTGTTCATCCTTGAGGGACTACCATCTCTGTTGTCAGCACCCCTTGTATGGTTCTTTTTGCCCGATTACCCCGAGACGGTGAAATGGCTGTCACCCGAGGAAAAAGCTCTCGCAGCAGAGAGACTGAAGTTTGAAGGCTCGCACGGTAACAGCAAGAGCATGACCTGGCAGGACGCCAAGACTACTCTCGTCGATTGGAGACTCTATGCCCACTATGCCATCTACTTTGGTATTTCGACACCTTTCTCGAGTTTGTCCCTCTTCACCCCTACCATCACAGCTGGTCTGGGCTTCAAGGACCTTACTGCACAGCTCATGACCGTGCCCCCCTACGCGGTTGCATATGTAGTGACACTTCTGGTGTCATGGTCCGCTGACCATTTCGATGCGTAAGTTGGGAGGTCCTGTGCTGTCGAAGACACAACGACTGACATGAAACAGACGCGCTTTGCATTCGGCCATTTTCGCAACAATCGGTGCGATCGGTTTCCTAGCGTCGGCTGTACTTCCTCCCGATGCATACAATGCTCGCTATGGCTGTTTGATTGTCGCTGCCGCTGGCTCTTTCTCATGTATCCCCCCTCTGTTGGGTTGGTTGTCTTCCAACTTGCATAGCACGGCTGCAGCTGGGCTAGCCATTGCCTTGAACATCTCTTTTGGCGCACCAGGCCAGATCACCGGAGTCTGGATTTATAAAGCTGATGAGAAGAAAAAGGGATATCCCACAGGACATTGGGTCAACGCTGGTTTGTTGTTTTTTGTAGCTGCAGGTTGTATTTCTCTGTTGTTCTTCTACAAGTTCAAGAACAGAAAATTGAGAAGGGAAGGAGCGGAAAGACTGTTCAGGTATTGAACGACTAGGCTTCTCTTATGTAGCTGAAGTATCGGAACGTAATGAATGAATCATCGTACCGGTCGAGAAGTTAGATTTCCGTCATTAACCCGGCGTGCATGATCTTTGTAGTGGTTGGGGGTTCATGTGCTCGGTCCAGTACGCATGAATAAGTTCGAAGGCAGCTTGCGATCCTTGAACTCAGGGTCCACAACGTAGTTGACCTCTTCCACAGGCTTGAAGCCCAGTTTCTGATACACGAATCTTCCCATAGCAGAACCTTCGGTCGTTGATTCTAGCCCTCCTCTATTCTTGGCTTCCTCCAAGCCCCATTCAACCAGCTTGTTAGCAATTCCTCTTCTCTGGAAGTCTGGATCCACAGCGCAAAGGTCCAAACTGAAAGTCGCAGGCGACGAAGTCGTTGCCTTTTCTTCGAGCGTCTTTACGCGCTGACTGACAAATGAGGCAAAGCCTTGACGCAGAAACCTCTGTTCTGTTGCGTCGCCCGGGTAAAGTTCGTCCAAATTCACTGCAGTGCTGACATCAGTCGATGGCTTGTCACCCATGCCATCGACCATAGACAGTTGTGCCCAGATGGCTATCCCGGCCATCACGCGCTTAACCGGATTTTCTGGGTCAGGTACAGTGGCTTTGAGATGCACAGTATTCGGCGCGCCGGACTTGTTCGCAGTGATTGATTGCCAGCGCTTAATCATACGGTCTCTTCCAGCGGTCGCCCCGTCATGGGTATTCCAGCCGGGGTTCATAGCCTGCCAGAAAACATCCTTGGTCTGTTGACCGAAGCATCTTGAGATTATAGCGAAGGCTGTCGCGAAGTCTTGTTCACTATCGATAATTTCGACGACAATATCTGAGGACTTTTGTGCTTTCTGCTCCGCCATTGTGATGATACTATGTGCTGCTTCGGTCTCTGTACTTGAGTAGAGAGAGAGGTTGTCAGCAAGCATGGAGACGTGAGGTTGGAAGGTGGGGCCGTGCGATGTTGCCAGATCTCATCCTTGGAACTTGGCACCTTTGATCTCGCGAACACATCAACCTTTTGACTTGAATCTGTCTGACCGCGATTGGCATCGAAACAGCATATCAGCTACACAAGAGTACGGCCGAGTGATCTAGGAAGATGACCTGAGCGACGTTGATACAAAAGTCATGTTTTCATCACGCATACGGCTGCGACGTCGAAACTATTGAGTCGCAGAATCGATTCTACCAACACTTATTACATTCACTGTTGCGAATCTCCTTGTTTCTGCAGACTCTCACTCTAGACTTACACGCGTATCGCTCTTGGCAAGTAACAAGATCGCCTGCACCACGACGCAACGACTTCAGCAGTCGCTACTTAGGCAAAGTCCTTTGGGGTCGGCTGAAGCTCCAGGACAGCAAGTGATCAAGACTCCCCATTGGGACTCGAGTACGGACTCTACGCAAATGAAACCTACGCCAATTAGGGATCTCGGCAAGTCTTTAATGGTGGGTGATATCACTTAGCACAGCACATCGCGTAACTGGACGGACAGTCACAAGCACATCTGATCAGGATATGTCATCGGACGAGGCTGTGCCTCTGCACGTCCACAGGCGGACGGAAACGACACAGCTGCGAGATCAACTTGCCTGTAATGCCCTCAATATGCCAAGGCAGATTCATATCACCAGTTGAAACAGGCCCTTCATCCCTTTGAAGATCCCGCGTCAGCAGATTGTAAATTGGAAGGATATGATTCGTTGTTGGAACAACTCCACCCGTTGGTTCGGTCCAAGGTGCTCTCGATGTTAGAGCCCTTACCCTTGAATTGCTCGTTGTCAGCAGCGCTAAAGCCAATACTGCATCGTGGTGCCCAGCCGCCGAGAATTGCTTGCGCAGCGCCTGTATCAAGCAACAACTCCAAACTCCAGGTAGGTCAATCAGGTATAAAACCTGCTCGTTCTGTCTCTCTACCTCTTCTTCTTTCCGAACATCAATCTCTTTCACATCATCATTTTGCTTCTCATTATGGTCAGCTTCAGAACTATCATTGCTTCAATGGCTTTGACCAGCCTTGTCGCTGCTCATCCCGGTCACGATCCACGTGAAGAAGCTCTCGAGCGTCGCTCTTACTACGACTCAGTGCCTCCAATCAAGAGATCTCTGAACCACCGCGAAGCAAAAATCAAAGCTCGTGGTCTTGAGCAGAGATCCCTCGCTCGCCGCGAGGCTCTAGCCACCAATGCCAGACAGAAGCGTGGTCTGGGTGAGACCTCTCTGCAGGACGAAAAACTGCTCCTGGCAGCTAACCAGCGAGCAGAGAAACGCGATGCCGCTTCTGTGCTTAACACCACTCATCTCTCCAACGACACCAGCATCAATATGGATGTCACTGAGGATTACCTCTTTGGAAACGGTTCCTGTATCCTTGTGCCTGAAGTAACTCAAGGTCCTTACTATGTCGAGGGCGAGTATATCCGCAAGAACATCACTGAGGACCAGGAGGGTATACCTTTGACTCTCGAAATCCAGGTCATTGATGTCAACACTTGCGAGCCTGTTCCTGATGTTTACATTGACTTTTGGCATTGTAATGCCACTGGTGTATACTCAGCTATTGTCGCCAATGGGAATGGAGACTCATCCGATACTGCAAACGTCAACACTACATTCCTGCGTGGTATCGCAGAGACCGACACCGAAGGCGTTGCCACTTTCGAGTCTATTGTTCCTGGCCATTACACAAGGTATACAATTGCTCTCCACTTGAAAATCAACGTGACATTGTTGACGAAATTCACTCTAGCCGTGCCAACCACGTTCACATCATCACCCATACGAAGACCACTCTCTACGTAAACGGCACAATGTCACCTGGTTCGATCCAACACGTGGGCCAACTCTTCTTCGACATGTCCCTGCTCAAACAAGTCGAAGCCACATACCCCTACAACACCAACACCCAAGACTGGACAACCAACGCCGAGGACTCGAGTTTGGCCGAAGAGACAGCCACCGATGGTGTCGACCCTGTGGTAGAATATATCCTGCTTGGCGAGGACATCAGTGACGGCGTGCTCGCTTGGATCTCTATGGGAGTCGACATGACAAACAACCAGACTGTTAGTCCTGCGGGAAACTACTACCGTACTGGTGGTGTGATGGATGAGTCTTCTGGGGGTATGGGTAGTGGTATGGGTGGCGGTGCTGGTAACGGAACTGCCAATGGTACTGCAAGTGCTCCACCCTCGTAGACAGATCATAGTGCTTTGGTGTGAATGAGAAGTAGTAGTTTAAATCACTTTATTAGAGGCCTGCGTAACCTATTTTGGACTCTCAGTTCTAGGAATTGGAGACGGAAATGTTGCCGATGAACAAAAGAACCCACGTCAAGAAATGTCATTTTGGTGGTTATGTTGATGTTGTTACGAGACTGGACTGAAAATAAAACAGATTGATGACAGATCGTTCGCTCAATTAGGTACAAGATGCTCAAATAGATAGATTGCTTGGTGTAGTGGAAACGTAACACCAAGGCCAACCTCGTAATTACCTGTTGGCCTCAATCTTCTTGACCAACTCCCCACCCAATCTTGCCATCTCTGCCAAAACACCAGTCTTGTTTATTTCAGCGATGACCTCATCTCCCTTCTTGACTGGCACCGTCGAATACGCGAGGTTAACCTTCCAGGCTCTAGCAGCAGTGACAGGACTCCACAGACCAGCAATGGTAGTGCTGCCAGCTCCGCCATAGAACAGTGCTAACGATTGACCGTACACACTCTGCAGCTCATGGAAGAATGCGTCCGTTGGTGCGTAATCGACGAGTTCTGCATTCGTCTCTTCGGCAATGGCAAGGTTTTTGTATTTGCCGCTTGCTGCCTTGGACTTGGTTGTGGTGTACGCGGGGTTGAGGTGAATGACAAAGTCGTAGTCGCCAAGAGGTGAGACGAAGAGTGTTTCGATGTCTAGCGATAGCGACTTGGCCTCGACTTCGGCTGTTGCGGCTTTGGCTAATGCGGTCATGCGGCCACAGACGACTTTTGCTGGTGCACCATCTGTCCAGGTCGTTCCTTCAAGGTCGTTGCTGCTGGCGACGAAGAGGACAACACGATTGAGTGCAGGGTCCAATTTCCGCCAGGCCTCAAATCGTGTTGTTGCTGCTGCTACATTGTCGGCGTTGAGGTCACCACCAAGGTCTACGACCAAGGGATCAGTGCGCCACTCAAATCGTGAGAGGAATGAGAGAGTGCGCAAGAAGGCAGCTTGAGTGGATGACGGTGTGTTGTAGGGCCATGGGCGGGTAAAGGTGTGGATAGCAAACAGCTCGATGACCTCTTCAGAGAAGTGGTTGCTCAGCAAGTGTTCAGAGAACCATTTCTTCAACAATCGAACAGTCGGTGAGAGCACGGGGTATCTTGTGCAAAGCTTCTGCAGGGCTTGAGTATGCGCTGGCGACTTGATGAAGACACGCTTATAAGTAGCAAGGGCGACAGCTGCAGCCTCCTTTTCGCTAGGTGCAGCGGATTGTGACTTCAAGATACGCTCAACCAGAGTCTGTTCTCTATCGTGATGGATACGAACACGGAAGGAGAAGCCAGTAGGATAGATGACGTCGAGGAATGCTTGATTCAGGATATCCTCGCCTTCGTTCTCCAGACCAATGCGAGAAGTGACGCCCTCCGATATCGATTCGAACAGCTCACCAATCTTGAGCAAGAAGGCAATCTTGGTACGTTGAATGGCAACAAGATCATCAGGCCAACGACCAGAGCCTTCAAATTGAAGCACAACATCAGCGGGACGCTTCATTGGCTGCTGAGATGACATAGGAGGCTCCACAGAGGAGTAACGGAGTTGCGAGTCGGCGGCCAGAATAGAACGAATGGTGAGAGGCAGGTCGTCCATGCCACGAATGTCGCTTTCTAAAGTCTTGAAAGCCTCCATCAAAGGCTGGAAGGCAGCAAGCCCATTGCTCTGCTTGATCAGCTTAGCACACTCATCACCAGAGAAAGCAGCACGTGCAGCTGCATCCTGTCCAAAGTGACGGTAAAGCAGGAAAGTAAGAATCTGCTGAATGATTGACATGCCGCTGTTGGTTGCCCAAACCAAACTCTCCAAAATGCTTCCATCTCTGAATCTGCGCAATTCAGCCTTCTCGCCCCAGAACTTGCGGAAAGCGGCCGCCTCCTTCTTTTGCTCAGCAGCAGGACCATGATCAACAGCACGAGAAGCGTTGGTGGAGTCAAGGTTGATGGCAACCGAGACCTCACCCTTTCGCGCCATGTTGGGTCTAGCAGATCCAAGTGCCCAAGATTCGTGACCAGGAGACTGGATTACGACCTGGGTCGCGCGATCACCCAGACCCTGACTGAACACACTGAACAATTTGGCGTATCTTTGCAGAATCTGTAGATCCTCGGAAGCATCAGAAGTCAGAGCAGAGCAAGACACACGGACGGCCAAATCGTATCTCTTGAGAACATTGTCGGAGCGAAGGATGAAGGCAGAGTCGAATTGGTCAAAGAGGTTGTCACCCAGCATTTTGAGGGTGGTACGTGCCTCAGCACGGAGGTGTTGGTAGGACCAGGAAGTCATTTTGTAGAGGATGTTCTGTCCACGAGGACCATCGTAAAGAATTGGTTGGCCGTCCTCGGATCTGAGAGAAATGCCAGCAGCGTCAAGCAAAGCAGGTTCTTTGGCGAGATCCTTCACAGCAATGTACTGGAGAGTGGCCTTGAAGAGTTGGTAGCTGCTGTAGCCGCTCGACAAGACGGGCTTCCCCGAGCCAGCGCCAGTCCTGAGCAGATTCGCCATTGTCGCGGCCCATTCAAAGTTGCCGAAGCCGCCCTTGTTCGTCTCGGAGGCAAGACCGCGTTGTCTCAGCCAGACACGACCAAGCATGCAAGCATCCGTGTATCCTTCACAAGCAGTCGAAGAAGCATGTAACAACTTTAGATAGGAGGTGATATGGCTGTCAGCTTGGATCGAGGCATTGTAGAATGGTGTAGCGGGCAGATCCTGAGCCTGCTCTTCATCGCCAGACTGAGCGGGACGGACGCAATTCTTGCTTGGCAGAAGCTTGTTGTCGGCAAAAGTGCCTTCTGGAATGCCAGGGATGATGTTGATACGCCAGTTGTTCTCAGAGCTTGACTCGTTGGCCTGGACCAGCAAGACGGGGTGAAGAGGGTTGTTGCGGAAGTTGACGAATTGGAAAGTGAATTGCTTGAGAGACGACTGCAGACCAGCAGCGATACAGGCCAGGTAGTAGGCACGCTTGTAGAAGTAGCGGTGGTTCAGGTAGTCTTTCTCCTGGAACAGCGACTTGGGCATTGTGACGACCATGTCGATGGACAGAGGAGCCTGGCGATCGCGGAGGGACAGCTTGAGAGGGAAACTGCCAATGACGTTGATGTTCTGAGGCTTCTCGTAGGCCAACTTGTACTTGACGTCGTGGGCAGGGCGAGGCTCAGGGAAGGGAATGGCGACTTTTGACTTCTTGATCATGTCGCGCTCAGCCTGGAGCAATGGGAGGGCGTCTATTTGGGGGATTGCGTCGATCTGCTTCTTGATCTTGTGCAGAGCGTCTGCGGCTGTGGCCTCTCTCTTGCCCTGTCTCGGGCGAAGGTTGGACAGCATCTGGTCCACCTGCAGCTTGAACATGTTGCTCTTGAAGGTTCCTCCAGTGTAGGCGGCGCTGCTTGCCTCGAGCGAAGAAGCCTGCGACTTGTTGCTCTTGGGCTTTGTCTTGTTGTCCTTGGTCTTGTTTGACTTTTCTTGCAGCTCTTCCTCCTCTTCACTTTCCTCCGCCTCTTCCTCGTCGTCGTCCATGTCGTCCATGTCGTCCATGTCGTCTGCGCCGAGATTTGCGTCTTCCATGTCGTCGTCCTGGCTCATGTCATCTTCGTCAAGATGGTCGAGCTGGCTTCCGGAGGCAATCGAGACGTCGTCATCTTCTACGGGCGAAGGCGAATGGCTGAGCTTTCTTCGCTTGCTCGAAGGGACAGCCATGTTGAAGAGTGGCAGAAATGTGTATGTTCGAACAAAAGCTGTTGCAGCTTCCCTTCAGCGGCGCAAAGTCTCGCTTGGCGTTTGGACTTTTTTTCTGACAAGGAAGTTGCATGGCGGGGAGTTAAGATAAGCTTGTCGCGGCGATAAGCATTCGAGGCAAGTGCATACATTCGACATGCCGACAGCGGCGTGGGGCGCCGGAATCTGGGAAGGGTCGAACAAGAGTCACTTCCCAAATGTCCTGTCATTCTTGTTTGCGCCTGCCAATTGCTGACCTTTCTTTCCTAAACTTTCTTGACTTTTTCTAGTAATCATGCCCGTCGAACTGGCATTCAATGACAATGTCGGCGACACAATCCCCGCCGACACTCCTCACGTACACAATTCCATCCTCGAAACACTCAAACATCAATGACTAACTCCCCACACAGGCTGTCAGTGTCTCGCTACCTACATGGGCTGCCAACGTAGCCTACGAAGAGGCCCAGCCATGGATCGTCGAGAAGATGCAATGTGGCTACCCTCGCTTTTTCATCCACAAGAGCATCCAACGTCTTGCCACTGAAATTGTCAAGCGCTATGGCAATCCCTCGCAGAATGCCATGCTGTTTCCCACTCACAAAGCCGCCAACCGTCTTCTTGAATTCATGCACCGCATGGCTCCCGAGTCCCAAGGCACTGCCCGCATCATCGATTTCGTACCCAACCCAAGGACCGAATCACACGACGAGTCGCAACACGTCTTACCCCGTTTGTCCGCTGTATTGTACCCTACCGAGCTCTGGCCTGTCGCAAAGCAAGTATGGCAGCACAGTGGAGATGGTGTGTCAAGCAGAAGAGCCGAGTTTGTTGAAAAGCATCTGCTTGACGGCACCATGGTCGACAAGGCGTCCATCTACGACAAGCCACGCAAGGGTCCTCGCAGATACCAACGCCAGATGTCAATCGACACTCCCCACCAATCTCCAACCTCGGAAAAGGACGACAAAGACAGCGCCGATCCATTTGCCTTTGTCGAAGAAAGATTTGGTCGCAATTTGAATGTTCAGTTTGCCCAACAAGCAAAGCTCGCCATTCGCCGCCGTATCGCTGGTTCCTTGACTTCAGATGCCGACTTGAAGGAAGCTTTGAAGCATCCCGAAGATGTCGAACGTACTCGAAGTGCTGAAGGCTTCTCCGTCGACGACGTCTTCCTCTACCCTACCGGCATGAGTTCTATCTTCAACACACATCGCACCATGATGGCGATTCGCCCCAAGAACAAAAGCATCAGCTACGGCTTCCCCTATGTTGACACGCTGAAAATCTTGCAGAAGTGGGGTCCTGGTGCTGTCTTCTATGGAAATGGTTCACAAGAGGACTTGGATGATTTGGAAAAGCGTCTTGAGGCTGGGGAGCGCTTCCTGAGTTTCTTCACCGAATTTCCCAGCAATCCTTTGCTGAAGTGCCCCGACTTGCAGCGCATTCGTCAACTGGCCGACAAGTACGACTTTGCCGTTGTCATCGACGAGACGATTGGCAATTTCCTGAACGTTCATGTATTGCAGTATGCCGATGTCGTCGTGAGCAGTTTGACCAAGGTCTTTTCTGGCGACAGCAATGTTATGGGAGGCTCGGCCATCCTGAATCCTGCAGGTCGCTACTATAACGACTTAAAGAAGTACCTGGCTCAAGACTACGAAGACAACTTCTTTGAGGAGGACGCCATGTTCCTCGAGCGCAACAGCAGAGATTTCGTGTCTCGTATTGCTCGTATAAACACTAATGCTGAAACCATCTGTGACGTTTTGATGCAGCACCCTCGTATCAAGCAAGTAAACTACCCGAAATACTCGCCGTCAAAGAAGTACTACGATGCTTGTAGGCTTCCCAACGGTGGCTACGGAGGTCTCTTGTCTGCCACTTTCTACTCGATGGATGATGCAATTGCCTTCTATGACAATCTCAACACAGCAAAGGGTCCTTCATTGGGAACAAACTTTACGTTGAGGTAAGTCTTGCCTTTCGTGACTGTCCCCTGGTTCTTACTAATTTGGTTTCACAGCTCACCCTACGCATTGCTTGCACATTTTACCGAGCTTGACTGGGCTGCACAATTTGGTGTAGAAGCAAATCTCGTGCGCTTCAGTGTTGGTCTTGAGGAGACTGAAGCTCTGAAGAAGGTCTTCCAAACTGCACTCGACGCTATCCCACAGACAGAGACCAACGGTAACGGCAACGCAGCATAAGCCCATGAAGCGCTTGAAATAACGCGGAAGACGATCACGAATTGAATTTTGAGCAAAGCATATATCTGAGGAGGAGTTTCATCTATTTGTACATATGTAGCGAGCAAAAAGCGTCAATGTTGGCTTGATAACAAACACGAGATTTTGAACAGCTGACAGCTCCACATGTGAAGATCCGAGACGGTGGAACGAACCAGGGATTTTTTTTGGATCTTGCTCGCTTAGCGCGACAAGAAGACTGATTGGACGATCTAGAGACATTTGTGGCACAAAGTCGATCGGTGTCAGATACGATCAAGATGCAGCAAGCAGCAGCCGAGATGCAAGAATACGATACACGCGACCAGGATATACGTGGCGTTAGATAAAAGGCGAAAAGTCATGCAAGTAGCCACGGTCGTAGCCATGAGCACAGCAACCATCGGAAGAGTTGTGGGCAGATTCAGTCACCAGTGGCGTGCGTATGTCTGTGCATAAACACGATGCAGGGAAGGCTGATTGGATTCATGCGGTTGACACGTCTTGTGGAGCGTGGTATGTTGATGCAGTGCATAGCCGATGGCACAGTGCACTGCTGCAGCGAGCGCTCTAAGCACGCTTGCCGCCAACGGCTTGCACAATACAGATCTTCAACAGGAGATTTCTCGCGCCCGAATTCAAGTGACAAGTGTGCCAGTGACACAGCTAAAGAATGACCAACCGCTTAGCCACGGACTGCAACACAATATACATGTATATAGACATTCACATATAGTAGATTGTGCAGACAAGGGCAAGTCTATCGAAATCTGGCAGCTGCTCGATCTGAGATCTTGCATGAATAGATTGAGATGAGTGAGATGGCGGATCGGACGGGGCCTGCAGCAAGGATTTGCAGCAACAAGCCAGTATCTTTGTTCTGGGCAACGTTATCGTCTCTTGCTCTTCTACTCTTCGTACCTCTGATAATCTTGTGTCTCTATTCAGCGACCGACGTCTACGCACCAGTAAAGAGCCTCACACCCGTCATTTCTGTCCGAGAAGACAGAGGTCAAAGCGTCAAGATCTAAGTGGGCCCCCCGCAAAGATCGAAGCATCGGGCGAATCGGGACTTTTTCTATCGGAGGAAAAAAAAAAGATTTCGACAAGCAAAACAGTCGCCCGGCTCGGGAAAGTTTGCAGACACAAGTTTCAAAACGACTTTGGCACATTTTTGTGAGCGTCATCGCATACCGCTTATCTTTGTCGTCTTTTCATCTGGCCCGTCTGTTTGTCCTTTTCCGACCCCCGAGTTGCGACACTTGCACACCACACACACGACCACTTTGTCACGCAGGAGATCACCACTTCGCTGTCGAGATGCCCCGCGAGTTGAAGAAGAGAGGCCGTAGAGGCGAGGAAAAGAAGAGAAAGCTAGAAGAGGAGGAGGAAGCACACCAAGACTTTGCGCAACCCAAACGACAAAGAACAGAAGATGGAGTCGATGCAGCAGCCGAACAACAAGACTTTGTTGGACTGGGCCAGGACGGCGCATACACCAATGGCGACTACCAGGATGGAGAAGGTCATGGTCCGCCTGTTGAGCAGGTTTTCTTTGGTATGCTGGACGAGGAAGAGCAGGAATATTTCAAGCGCGCCGATGAGATGCTTGAGATGAACAACTTTGCCGACGCAGAGGAGAGAGCGCTGTTCTTGGCTAATGTTTATCGTGAGGCTAATGGCAAGGAGCTCAAGATTGCCAACAGTCAGTCGTGCTCGAGGTTGATGGAGAGATTGATCCAATTGTCGACTCCGGCCCAACTCAAGACGCTGTTCCAGAAGTTCAGCGGCAAGTGAGTTGCTTGTCTTCGATGCTGCATCTACACACAACTAACCAATCTTACAGCTTCATGCACCTCTTCCAACACCGCTTTGCTTCGCATTGTTGCGAGAAGCTTTTCATCCAAGCCGCTCCCGTCGTTACCGAAGAGCTCCTCCACCCTCCCAAGCCAGAAGATCAGACAACTGCAGATGGCGACGTCTATGTCAGCATGGAAAATCTCTTCCTGTTCACGCTCGGAGAAATGGAAGGCAATGTTGGTTTCCTCATGACCGATCGCTTCGCATCCCACACCCTGCGCGTCCTGCTTCTTGTCTTGGCCGGCGAGCCTCTTTCTGACTCGACAAACAAGTCTCTGATGCAAAGCAAGAGAAAGGAACATGTCACTGTCAATGGCAGCAGTGCCGACAAGGAAGACACCACTACCAAGGACAAGGAAGACCGTCGTCCCGTACCAAAGTCCTTCACCGAGGCACTTGAGAAGCTCATGACGGCCAGTGTATCAGGACTCGACACAACCAGCCTTCGCGCACTCGCCACACATCAGCTCGGCAACCCTGCCTTACAACTTTTGATCAGACTCGAGCTCACTCAATTTGGAAAGTCAAAAGCGAAAGACGAAAACTCCATCTTCCGTACCCTGCTTCCAGACGACCCCATCACTCCCGAGTGTGACAGCGCTTCTTTCATCAACGGTCTTCTCTTCGATCCTATCGGTTCTCACCTTATCGAATGCATCATCGAACATGCACCTGGAAAGATGTTCAAGAGCTTGTATAGAGGTCTTTTGAAGGATCGTATGGCATCGCTGGCTCGTAACGAGATTGCTTGCTACGTCGTCTGCAAAGTCCTCGAGAGATTGAGCAAGGACGATCTTCTGGAAGCACACGAGCAGATTTGCCCTCAGATCCCTAGTCTGCTTGAGCGCAACCGCTTCGCAGTCATCAAGACCTTGATCGCTAGATGTGCTGTCAGAGAAATCGACAGCCAAGCTATTGCCGTCCAACTTAGCGAAGCTTACAACGGACCTGAAGGCTTTGACATTGTCAAGTTGCTCAAACCTGATACTGACGAACCGGCTGTGAACGGCAATGCAGTACCTGAAGGCATGCCCGCACACATTGCCGAAGAACGCGCAAACCCACACACCATCAAGCTACAAGGTTCCCTGCTCGCCCAATGCATGATCTTAGTTCCCGGAGCCCTCAGCGCCCTTATCCTCGAAAGTCTTGCAGCCCTCCCACCAACCACATTACAGAAAATGGCCAGCGACACTATTATCTGCCGTACCCTCCAAGCTGCAATGACATCCCACAACGCCTCCATCATCTCCCGCCGAAAACTGATCCAGCAATTCTTCGGGCACATCGGAGAAATGGCACTAGACAGCAAAGCCTCACATGTGGTTGACGCCATCTGGGAAGGCACACACGGTCTCGCCTTCATCCGCGAACGCATCGCTGAGGAACTCAATGAAAACGAAGCCGCACTCCGCGACAACCCCTGCGGCCGCGCCGTGTGGAAGAACTGGAAAATGGACTTGTACAAACGACGCCGCGGTGAATGGATCAAGCAATCCAAGATCAAGGCTTCCAACGATGGATTCCAAAGCTTCTCAGAAGTAGACAAAAACCTCAAAGCTGCGAATGCGCAAAAGGATGGAAGAAAGATGAGACATGGACAACAACAAGCAGCAAACGCGCAACAAGCACAAGCAGCGGGAGGAGAAAAGAAAAGTGCTATCCAATTGGCGAGGGAGAGACATGCAGCTAACAAAGCGAGATCGCAACAAGCGAGGGAGAAACATGTTGCTGGAGGTAGCAGCGGCAGACCGAGTGGAAGTTCGAACTCGAGTAGACATGCTTCGGGTGCTAATGCTGTGAGCAGCACTAAAGCCTAGAGTGCTGCGTATCGTTTGTATGTAATTTGAACAGGCTGATCTGGATGAGGGAGTTTTTGTGCAAAGGCGGCGTTTGACAGATAGACAGACTAAAACAAGGTCATGGAATAATCATTGGTGTAATCTCATCTTTCTCTACAAGTCTCAATAATTCTGACCATTGTCTGCCTTGAGGAGGGTGTGCTTTTGTGCTTGGACGTCTCAGACGCTTGAAGTGCCTCCCGTGTACTGATAGCACCATTTACCTCAACATGGCTCAAGATGCATTAATAACAGTAAGCTTAGTCGACAAGTCATAAGAAAATGTATGGGAGTAAAGCGGAAGGTCGCCGACCTTAGGATAAGATGAAGGATCGGCGATATTCGGCGATAACGCTAGCTAGCTAAGAAATGTCGTAATAATTTTACCGGTGTCATCTGTTAACAGCATGTGAGGACGACATATAACCTCTCGCTCATTCCTTTCGTTTTTTGAGCGATTGTTCAGTACAGCAAACACAATGACATCCTTACCTTCAAGACCGGCCGAGGAAAAGCCATTGGCAAGGGCAGACGAGGTCAACGATGTACGCAAAGCTTCCAAGCATTGGAGATACTAGCAATAGCTGACGAATGAACAGCTCCTCAACTCAATCCAAGAACTCATCATCCCCTTCATTCGCTCTGCAGACGAAGATGCAGCTATCAAACACACTGGCCATGGTCTCGCCATCGAAGGCCAAGGGCCCCGAACCGCTCTCGTCGAACATCATCCCCCTCAAAAGCTAGTCTCGCTCTTTGACGTCCAACTCCCCGAAGCCTCGCAAGGCAAGACCGGTCTCTTGGAAATCGTGGAAAAGTTACTCAAGTACAGTGTCAACACTTGGGATCAAGGATTCATGGATAAACTATATGCATCTACCAATGCCGTTGGTGTGGTGTCGGAACTGCTTCTTGCGGTGCTGAACACGAATCTACACGTCTATCAAGTCTCTCCTGCGTTGACGATTGTGGAAAAGACGACTAGCAAGGCTTTGGCTAAACTTTTTGGCTTTGACGGTCCTCATGGCGGTGGTATTTCTCAACCTGGAGGTTCGGCGAGTAATGCTACTAGTATTGCTATTGCGAGAAATACCCTGCATCCAGAGACTAAAACCGATGGAATCAATGGGCGCAGGTTTACGCTGTTTACATCCGCACATGGCCATTACTCCCTCGAAAAAGCAGCGCAGATGTTTGGATTCGGTTCTTCTGCTGTCATTGGCGTTGCAGTGGATAAACAAGGCAGAATGCTTCCTTCCGCCCTCGACGAAGCGGTGCAAAAGTCCAAGGATGCTGGAGAAGTCCCCTTCTACGTTAACGCCACTGCCGGAACTACTGTCCTGGGTTCTTACGACCCTATCACTGCTATTGCGGATGTGTGTCAAAAACATAAACTTTGGCTTCATATTGATGGATCCTGGGGCGGTCCCGTCATTTTCTCCTCCGCACAAAAACATAAATTGGCTGGAATTGAAAGAGCAGATTCTATTGGTGTTACACCGCATAAAATGCTCTCAGTACCTATGACTTGCTCATTCTTGCTTGGAAAAGATATGAGACAATTCCAAAAAGCAATGACTTTGCCTGCTGGCTACCTCTTCCACAGCAACGAAGACGAAGACGCTTCAATCGCAGATACTACCGCAAACCCCACTTCTGCTGAACCAAAACCTGAGGCGGAGATTTGGGATCTGGCAGACTTGACACCGCAATGCGGACGCAGAGGCGACGCGCTAAAACTCGCTTTGTCTTGGATCTACTACGGTAGTTCTGGCTTTGAGTCTTCTATTGACTCTGCCTTTTCTGCTGCCTCTACCCTTGCCTCGCTTGTTTCTTCACACCAAAAGTTTACCCTGGTATCAGAGAACCCACCTCCTTGTTGGCAGGTTTGCTTTTACTATAACAAGCAAGATGGAAGTCCAGAAAAGAATTCGAAGATTACAGAGAGCATTGCTAGAAGCTTGATTCCTCGAGGCTTTATGGTTGATTATGCACCGGGAGAAGAGGGAAAGTTCTTCCGTGTTGTGGTTAACCCGGCCACGAGGAAAGGTACTCTGGAAGGGTTGATTAAAGCTATTGAGGAGGTTGGTCAAGAGTTGAAGGTATAGATATGTAATCTACTAGAGCAAATAGAAGAATGGATCTCGTGATAGATTTAATGTCGTGCCCTGTTGGTGTCGACATTCTTTCCACAAGCGTCATGGTCACGACAATGGCTCACTTTGCCGAATATCATGTATCGTTGAACACCTTGATCACCACACATGCTATACCACTTTTACCGCAGATCTGAATTAACAAGTGCTCGTTTCAAATAATATACACACGTGCACAATACCAAAATTCGTCAATGTTCTTGGAAACTGAAGGTTGGTCAAAACAGACAAGCAGGGTCATATGGACAACAAACGTCTCAACTGCCGAGATTCTCGGAACGACTCTACAAGACTTGCCTGCATCAGGAAAGTTAATTTCCCCCCACTTCCAATAGTGTGTTAATTCTTCTAGACTGCACCCTAGTGTTTTATAGAAGCACACGACCCTTGGACTTTGTATCTGAAACACTACTGTCTGGATCTCTTCTCTGGGACTTTTTTTCTAGACTTCTTCGCTCCCACCTCACCGGGTTCTGCAAGAGTTATAGTAGCATATACACAGGGAAAGAATTGATAGCTACTCTTTGATACACTTGCGCAAACCTCCCAAGGAAACACTACTTTCTGTCACAAACCCACAGGAAGAAATGTCAACCATGGATCCCACCCCTACCGCTCAAAAAGCAGAAGCAGCACCTCCTGCGCCGGCAACACACATCCCAAAACCTCTTTCCGCACGCATACGCCTCTGGCTGCGACTCTGGCTCTTCAAACTCAGCATCCGCAGTCTCCTAGGCACACTACGGTTTTTCCGCTACAAAGGCATGGGAACCCTCCAACCTACCTACCGAAAATCTCTCGGCTCAGCTGGTTTGGTCCACGATATCTGGGTCCCGGAAGGTGCCAAAGCGGGAGATAGGTTACCACTGTATATTGATATTCATGGAGGGGGTTTTGCCATTGGAGATCCTTTTCATGACGAGACTTGGTGTGAGTTTTTGAGGAAAAGAGGGGTGCTTGTTGTGAGCTGTGATTACAGGAAAGCGCCCACGTATGCGTTCCCAACCCAAACCCAGGATTTGATTGAGGTTGTCAGCAACATCCTCTCCGACGACACTCTTCCCATCGACGCCTCTAAAATCGCAATGGGAGGATTTTCCGCCGGAGGAAATCTCTCGCTCTCGGTTGCACAAACACCTTCTTTGCAGGGAAAGATCAAAGCGCTTTTGCTTTGGTATCCCTCGACGGATTTCTCGGCAAAGTATAGAGGAGAGTTCAGGGATACACCTGCCGGAGAACCTGATGTGCTTGCCAAAAGCGGGGAATTGTTTACTTATGGCTATTTGCCTTCTGGCGTTGATCTCTGCAACCCTTTGCTTTCTCCCATTTACGCGGATCGCAGACTCCTACCTCCTTACCTCAGATTCGTGGGTGCGGAATACGATGTGCTCTGCAATGAAGCCCACGAGACTGCAAAATTGTACTCTGAACACGAAAAAGGCGAGAAGCAAGAGGGAAACGCAGAAGAGGACGAAAGGCAAGGTGTGCAGACGTGGAGAAAGGGCAATATCTGGTGGGAGATGGTGCTGGGAGCACAGCATGGATTTAATTATGTCACGAAAAAGGAAGAGAAGGCTGAGAGGGAGAGGAAGAGGATTACAGAGTTGGCTTATGAAAGGTCGTGTGAGTGGTTGCTGAGGGAGGTTTATGCTTGATGGTTTTTTGGGTTGGATTTCCCTGGTTGATATCCGAGCTGTAGATGGGGTTGTCGATCATGGAGTCTATTGGAGGAGCACTGCGCATCTCGCAATCGATATGCAAGCACCAGTTCGATCACCTGATCTTGATGGCAAGCGATCGTGGCGTTCAGGTACCTGGCCTATGGTGCATATGCATACCAGTATGATACGCGAGATGCAAGATCGTGTTTCCGATTCGTTCTGCATATGCCTGTTTTGCCTATATAGCGATGTATAGCAGGGTGTGTTTAACCAAAGTTCGGGTGTGAGCCATCATGTTTGTACCCCGCCATTCTTAAATCTCTTCTTTCTATTGACCCGCCCTTGAGGCACTAGCTTATAGGCTGTACAGATTTTGCTCTTCGTTGTCCTTGCCTTTACATTTACGTATTAGCATGATGGCAAAAGCGAAAGTGAGGCGCAGGGAGGAGTGAACTCAGGTCTAAAGGGGTGCTGCCAAGAGATGGAGAATGATGCACACTCGAGCCTCGGTACTTTGCTCTCGACCGTTGGAGAAGCATGTTTCAGATCGTCGGAGGGACTTCCTTTCCTGCAAGCCCCTCTGCGACGGACAAGGAATACCTGAACTGCATATGCATCTCAATCAAAGCAGTGCTGAGGTCAAGTGGCCGAGACTCGCATCGAGAAAATCAAGATCGTCGGGCCAATGGAGCAAGAGCAATAATTTGCATGTCTTACTCATGTGTAGACCGTAGGACGTGCGGAGATATTCGACGGCACTTGCAGCGCTGCAGATCTGACCAACTCGAGAGCGATTCGCCTATAGAGTTTCCTACACTGTTGCGGAGAATGCATCAAAGCATGCTTGATGAGTCGTGGACAGCTGTGTACCAGACTTTTGCAGGCCTTCTAGGATGAACGGCTGTGACTTTTCAGGCTGGGTGCGTAGCAAGTGGCTTGCCCTATTTGCCCTGAGCTGCCCATGACAGGTGGAGGTTGAAACAAGGTTGAGGCGTCCCATGCTTGATTGGATGCTTGTGCTTTGACGACAAGGCACGTTTCTTGCCAAGGTGAGCGATACATGGCAGATCCTGCTAAGGATGGTAAAGAACGGCGATATCGCAGTCATGCAGAGACTCTCAGCGCAACGTTTGGGCCCTCGCGCGGCAGGTAGTATGTTCTCTTGTGGTGTGGCGTGGAAAGGTGAAACGATAACCTTGTCTTCCAGCTGCGAGTCGTGCTTGTAGGGCTATTTGCTAAGCAATCTTGTCTCAAACAAGCGAGCCTAACAGCCTATAAGCATCACAACAGCGAGTCAAAAGGTATATAAACACCTTGGTGTCTCCAAAGACGAATCGCATCTCATCACTCACTTCTTCCACCTCACCACTTTCATTCAAACCCAATTCAACTCTTCTACCACAATCATGCACTTCACAAACAGTGTTGTCATTGGAGCTTCCCTCCTCGGCCTCGCCACTGCCAGCCCTGTCGACCTCGAAGGCCGCCAGACAACCTGCTCAAGCTACACTCTAATCGACACCCGTGGCACAGGCGAAGCCCAAGGCCCTTCCGCAGGCTTCCTCACCATGAACCGCAACATCCAATCCCAAGTGTCTGGCGGCAAAGTCTACAACACCGTCTACGCCGCCGACTACAGCCAGAACTCTGCAGCAGGCACTGCCGACATTGTCAACCACATCAAGACCACTTTACAGAGCAGCCCCAACGAATGCTTTATCCTTGAGGGATACTCTCAAGGCGCCGCCGCCACCGTCAACGCCTTGTCGCAATTGACAGGCACCGCAAACACTGCTGTCAAGGGTGTCTTCTTGATCGGCGATCCTCTTCATAAGAGCGGTTTGACCTGCAATGTCGACAGCACCGGCGGCACTACGACCAGAAATGTCAATGGGCTTGAGTATAACGCTTACTCCAATTCCATCCCTTCGAGTTGGATCTCCCGTACCTTGGATGTTTGTGCTTATGGCGATGGTGTTTGTGATACCACGCATGGTGCCGGTATTGATGCCCAGCATCTTTCTTACCCTAACGATGCCAATGTACAGAATATGGGCACTAAGTTTGTTGTTGGCAAGCTCAAGGGTACTTCTTAGATGTAGCTTGCTTTGGGGTCGATGTTCTGGCAGATGGGGAGGCGTTCTGGTGTGTTTTTATATCTGTTGTATTGTTCACTGCAAGAGGCAAAAGCTGGCATCAGGAGACTGCTGGTCAGAGAATCACGTTAGCTCATGTAGCCATGCAAAAAGGAGTTCATCTTGTCAACACGTCAACAATCATCGATTTGATGCTCATTCCGGTGGCACTCGACTCCCTTAGTAATACCGACTGCCACAATTCAATAATCGGAATTCTCCCACAAGTCATGAGTTGTTCTTGTGAATGAAACACAGATCTCAAGGACGGTGACGTGGACATCGAGCCCTAAGCACGTCTGAAACGTGCTTCACAAGAACCTTTCTCGTCCAAGATAGCATCCTTCCGAGATCAGACCATCGACCCATGGATTTCTTGTTGCCAAACATGACATTGAACCATGTAACTCCACTTTGTAATCCTGAAACTCGCCTTGACGAAAGATAGCTGGCTCTAGACTTCGGCAAAGAAGATCCCCAACCGCATCCGAGCCTGGACTTTTTCCCTCCTAGACTCAACATTTCACACTCTGGTTGTTTGTCTTCCCTTGACGACACCCAGTGCCAATCTTTGTTCGATTCATATGCATTGGTTGCAAACAAGGCTTTAGCAGAAAAGGCAGGACATGTCGAAGTTTCTATCTGAAGCCATAGGGATTCAAGATCATCTGGTCTGCTGACAATGCTTTTAGCTTGCCTACCTCGAAGGCGGCAACAGAGAGTATTACGCAGGCGCCGGTTGTGGCCAAGAGTCCACTGTCTTCCATCAACAGCAAGCTCATGAACGCAATATATGATGGTTAGACGTCGTGTTTACTGTTGACAGTCATCGGCAAATTCTCCATTGTAGGTTCAAACACGGTAGTGAGCCAAATGAGATGTCCAGCAGATGGTCAAGCAATGATAAGACAACACCGCGATGTGCTTGCTGGGACCTGGAGAAGGATCTCATTTTCATGAGTGTGTTACAGTCATATGGTCCAAGACACCTAGAAAGGGCCGAAGGACTGGATCAAGTAGAGAAAGCTGAGAGCTCGTGCCTTGTTTCTTTAATGCTGACAAGGCTGTAGAGAAACGAGCTTTGAATGTCGGATTCAGGACATGTTCGCGCGACCAGAAACGTTTGGGTGAAAATGTCATAGTATGGGATTCTCGGGATTGATATCCGACGGATTCGTGCGGATAACAGATCAGCAACGGCTTTACCTTCCACGACCTGTCGTTCACTCAATCTGAACTTCTTGAACGCCTGTCACGCGAAGACTATGTTAGTCGAAAATACTTTGCAAACTAATTCCCGCAGAAAGATCGGAGTGGTGGACGGCATTGTACGGAGAGTCTGGACTTTGATTGGAACTCTTTTCAATGGCGCGCTGCGCAACCAGCAATCAGTTCGATTTCTTTCCTGACTTAGTGACCAGACAACTAATACCCCTTTCAGCTTGTGGACTTGTGAAGTGGAACGTATTGAGCAGGAGTATCCGTGTTTCGCAGCAGGCTCGTCAAGTCGCCGAATTATCTTGGTCGCCGATTCACAAACGTTTCTCCGTCACAAGCCCTTAGAATCAACATAGACCCCAGAGATCAAATAGTGGATTCACAGACCTGAATCCCCAGCAAGCCGCTTTTTCAAATGGAAGACGTACATGCAAGCGCATCGGAGAACAACAACCACGTCAAAGCCCAAAAAGGTTCCCGACTGTCGCGCTACTTGAAAGCGTCAATACCAGCAGACACACACATCATCGAATTCGAACTTTTGCTGCTTAGCTTTGCTACCGGCATGCAGGACGCAATCGCCTATCCGGATTTTGCGTGCTTTGCTTCCAATCAAACTGGCAATACTATCATCCTTGCCATCGGCGCGCTGGACATCTCGTCGCCTCATTCTTCAAGCCATGTGGACCTCATCAACGCAGTCATCTCTCTGTCGTGTTTTGCTGCCGGAATTCTGACTCTGGGACAACTCGCCAATTGGTTCGGCATCAGACATTTGCGGTGGTGGTTATTAGCATCAAACCTATGGCAGACGGTTCTGATGGCTGTAGCGGCGATCCTCGCGCACGCTGCAGATAATGACACCAAACCCCGATTTCGGAAAGCTGCATTGGCTATATTGGCACTATCCTCAGGCTCTCAAGTAGGCATGGTTCGCGCCCTCAAAATCACAGATATCACTACTGCGATGGTAACAGCAGCTTACATTGACATCTTCATCGATCCGAGTCTTTTTGCCGGAGTAACGAGGAACAGACAGAGGAATAGACGGGTGGGTTTTCTTAGTATGTTGATTGTGGGAAGCTTTGTAGGTGCTGTGGCATATAGATATGTGGGATCCGCGGCGACTTTGGGGATCTGTACTGGTATAAAGGGACTCGTTACTGGATTGTTCTTGTTAAACAAAGGGGTTGAGGAAGAGGGCGAGAAAGGAGACTTGGAGAAGGCGACAAGGCGCAAAGCTTGTGTTGGAAGCTGACAGAGTATAGTAGACATTCATATACTAGCCTTCTAGGAGATATTGTGATGACAAGAATCACAAAGGACCTATTGTTCCTCAAAAGTAGCCTCTTACTCAACGAGTGGTTCTCTATGGTCGACAGCGTGCGTCTGGGATTGGAACTTGCCACGATGACTGCAGCCTGCCAGTCCTATGTCCACTTGGGTGACTGTTTCTGCTGTTCGTATATTGCACGTGAATAGAACAAAATGCGAAAGACGTGCGCATATCCAACACAACTGACTTGTGCTAACAACCAAAAAAGGTTTGGATTATGTCAATGTCTAGGGTACCGTTCACTTCCAAGTTTGAGCGGAAGATGCAAGTACCTTTTTCCCTCCTCTGTGACTTCAGGAAGTCGTCCGGCGCAGATGTTCATCTGCAGAGAGGGATGAAGCAGCTTTGGGGCTGCCAACTTCGCATCGCGCTGAGTTCGCAGAGCGACAAATTCCTCCTCGGTAAGGCCGTTTCTGAGATGCTTGTTCCCTTGTTTATGATCACGAACCGTCATGAAAGGCACCGCTTCCCCACGTTCTTCGGTGACATAGTCATGTCCTGTCCAGACTTTGACATGATCTGGCAAGCTCAAAAGTTTACGTCCAGAGCTGAAGAGGTCGGACGCATTACCACCAGGAAAATCAGCGCGCGCAGTGCCGAGATCTGTGTTTAGGACTGAGTCGCCGCTGAAGACATTGTCTGGCAAGTGATGTCAGCCTGCTCGGGTCAATGCTGAGGGGTAAGAGCAGACTCACCTCCGATCACGTAGCCCATATGATCCGGCGTATGGCCAGGGAGATGCAAAGCCGTCACCTTGAGAATTCCAAGGCTGAAAGTTTCGTCATCGTCGAGAAGCTTGTCAAATGCACCCACATAATCCTCTGCAGGAATGTGATATCTCCGACCAAACAGCTTCTGCACTTGCACGATGCGTTTCCCTATACAGATGAGTGGCTTCTGACCCTGTTCCTGTGCAAGCCTGCTCTGAAGATACGATGCTGCCGTGATATGATCCGCATGTACATGAGTTTCTAGGATTTTCTCTACACGAAGATCTCTTTCCTTGATCAGCGATAGAATCGTATCAGCCGTGGAAGTCGTGATCATCTGGGTGGCAGCATCATAATCCAACACTGGGTCAATGATGATTGCAGCTTTTGTGGACGGATCAGATACCACGTATTGCCATGTCCCAGTTCGTCGCTCATAAAGGGTGTATATGGTCGGTTTGTTCGTTGTCATGGCTTGGGTTGAATATTGAGACCGAAGTCTGACACCTGGTCCTTGAGTCGCGGAGATGCGTTTCAGGGTTGATCCTTTCTTCGGATGTGCTGGAATGGACCTTCCTGGGGTAGAGGCGATGACTTTCGCATGAGTCCGGCCCTTTGAAAAAGTGCTTGTGCTGGCGGGACGTCGATGGTTCAGACTGAGAGCTGTGATGGGACTAGTCACTCTGTTGGTCTTAATGTGTGCGGCTGGTGCCTGGAGCAGATTCCCTATCACTCTCGAACTGCAGATAACATTGGCTGGGGTGAACTTGAACATGGTTTCAGGCCAAGAGCTTGCTCACGCGAAGAAAAAAGAAATGTCAGAAAACCCGATGGCCGTCTGAAGCAAGAACAGTGTCTCTTGAATAACGTAGAGAGGGTTGCATGTTTAATGATCTGGTTGGTCGCCGAAGCTGTGTTTGGATTGCTGTCAGATCGCCGACATTGAGTTCTCGGAAGCGTGCGAGATATCCTTATCGATAAACGTCAACATCCACACTTGTGTATCACGACCATCTTGATCAGAAGAAGTTGGACTGGCGATATACTGTTGAAGCTCCTTGAACTGCTTGTTCTTTGGCGAAACTCCTGTGGTGTTCTAAAAGTCGTTCCAAGGTTTCAGACCATCTGTGTTCTTGGGATAACTCTCATACTTGGCCTCAATCTCTTCTTGTCGACGAAGCTCGTCGGTATACTCTCTCTTGCGTTTCTCCAGGTTGCACCGCACGACAACGAAGTCGATGTACTCCTCATCACCTCCATATCCACTGACGCGAGCCGTAGGTGCCGAAAGCCGTAATATGCCATTACCAAGAAAAGTGATCTTGACATGCAAAATTAATTTTCGGAAATCCTCATTCCATAGTGGTAGCTCAATGGGAATCAGTGAGGCATTCGTGGGTGGTCTGAATGGTCCTATTGAACTGCAGAGAAGCCCTCCCTTTGATCGCAATTGCAAGTGCCCGTCCAATCTGACAGTATCCTGTGGCTCAACGTTTTGCTCCTATTCTTCCAGATCAGAGTCGCTAGGTTCGACAAAGAATAATGTGTCAAAATTATACTGGCCGGAGTAGAAGTGTTCGGATGAAAGGTCCCACCTGCCTTCGAGAGGTCCTATGGGCGTTGGTTTTCCAGCTTAGAGATCTGCCTTGAGTTTCTGCTATTGAGCGATCGCTTCGACTTCCTTCTGTTGCGCCCATTTCATGGCTACATCATATGCTTCAGCCTCTGGATTGTGTGAATAGTCGAACTCGTCGTCGTCATCTGTCTGTTCAGATCCTTGATTGTCTTCATCGCTCCTCGGACCATTCTCTACCAGATACGCTGGAATGCCGCCCCTGGAGTACATGTCACACTGTGATCACAGTGTAGTTTTTGTTGTTGCAGAGACGCGGAGCTCAAACTTGAGATTTGCGGACATTGAGGGAGGCTTCAAGGCTGGGGGTATTAATACCTGCACTCGGCCTCGGAGGCCATGCTTCGAAGGCCCCCACTAAGATAGATGTTCTCTTCGCCAAAAGACTCCAGATCTTCGACACTGACGCACATCGTCGGCGCAAGATCAAGATTTCGAGCTGTTTTTTTTGCATCATTGGCATGATGGTTTTCTTGTTATGGAATCGCCGCATCCCCATACTGTTGCCTGACACGATAGCTACGCACGTACGAAGTTCAAAACGCAGGAGATGAGGTTGCTGCCTTGGGGTCGGCGCCACTTCGCTTGATAGCGCAGCCTCGCGAACACAACAGCACAAACATGAGGATAATGCGCTCACTCTCCGTCCTATCTCTTTCGCAGCAATGCGGCGATATGTGCCATCCGGTCCAGACGAAAATACTAGAAACATCACTGCGTCATCGGCGTTGCGACCTGGAGATCAAGGCACCCAACAAAGTAGGTGGTTTGCTGACCACGTCCATCTTCACCGTCTTCATTTCCTGTCCTTCCCGATCAGGTCAAGGCTTGCTATATGGGGGAACGCCAGGGTTTTCTTCAACGGCGCAAGCCAATCTTATTTCTCCACATGCTTGCCCTCTTCAAGCATTTATCCATTAATGTATGCCATGTCATTGGTCGTAGAGGGCGGCGACGTCGTTTCGGTTTGGGTAGGATCCATAAACTTTGCGAGATTCTAGCCGATGGGTGAAAGCGTGACTTGGTCGAAGATTATATAACGGACGGTGTGATTCCCATTTCTCATAGCTTGATTTCGCTCTTTGCTTTTCGTTGCGCTCACACCGAATCCACAAAAGACACAATAACCACGACAATGAAGTACAACATCGCTCTTGCCGCGTTGGCCACTACTGTCGCCGCTTTGGACTACCCTATTCTCGGCCGTCAAAACGATGCGACTGAGGAATACATCCAGGAAGTCTGTTACCCTAACACCACTTCACCGGTCCCTCCTTGCCAGGCCATCATCAACATCGAGTCTGCTTGCCAGCCCAACGGTACCAGCTCATTGGCCTACGAAGCTCACCAGCAATGCATGTGCAATGGCGGATACTTCCCCAACTGGAGCGGCTGCCTGAACTGCGAGTATGTGCACGGCACCCGTAGCGAGGCCGTCCGCGAAGCCTTCGAAAACATCATTTCCTCTGCGTCGTCGTCATTCTGCGGTGCTGCTACGCCTACAGCTGTATTCGCCAAATATTTCTCCGCGGTATCAGATTCTAGCCCTCAAACCGCAACTTCCGGGGCCACAACCGTCAGCGATCAGTACCCCAGCCAGACCGCTGTAAGCCTCTACTACACCGCAACCGGTAATCAGGGACCTGGCGCCATCACTGGCAGCGCTGCTGAAGCTACTGCCGTTGCTTCTTCCAGCGCCGCTTCATCAGGTTCAAGCAGCGGTTCTCTGGCTGCCAGCGCTGCCTCAACAAGCAAGGGCTTGACCTCTGCTTCTGCTTCGAGCAGCGCCGCTTCGAAGATGTCCACAAGCACCTCGGCACACTCGAGCAGCGGCAGCGCCACTGGATCCTCGTCTGCTGCTTCTTCGTCGGCAGCTGCTCACACTGGTGCTGCCAACGCTGTCGTTGTCAGCGAGGGCTTACTCGCTGTTGTCGCTGGAGCTATGATGTTGATGTAAATATTTATGGATTGATGAGGAAGGTGTAATTGTAGTAATGTCATGAGGTTGTGTCAGCTGAATAAGAAGTAACGTTCAATTCTGTATCATTCGTGAAAACAGTGCTGCGATTCAAGTGCTGCGATAAGTCAACTGTGACCTGCCAATCCAGATCTGACTGGAGATGTCCCTGTTCCTGCTGAATCAGGTACGGAGACTGCCCCAACCAATTGCCCTGTCTCTCACAGTTCCCATATCATCCATGTTCAGAACACCGACGTTCTTCTCGATCAATGTTCTCCAAATAAAATATCTCATGTTAGGCGGTCGTGCTGGTGCATCCCAATACCGTGCTAGCAGACCCCTGGCTTTCGCCGACTCGATCTGAGATGCGATCTCACTCTGCGAGATTCTTGCGTCTCGCGACAACGCTTTGCTCCATCTTGTAGATGCATAGTATGAGTTTGAGATGTTGTAAAGATAGTGATCCGCTGCGTCGTGTACCAAATCCAGTCGACTAAGATCAGCATCGAAGAATATATCTCGATAGTTGTCATCATTGTAGAAAGGGGCGTTGCCAGTTGCGACAATCGTCAAGGGCCGCGAAATTCTCGCGGAGCCATTCCGATGTGTAAGATAGCCAAGATCACGCAAAGGCTGCAATTGTGTAGATAACATAGCATATGTATCTTCTCCCTTGGTTTTGTGGTCAATAAGAAGCACAACAGTTTGGTTGCTAGCATGACGGTAGGTTCCTTGCCAGTTGTCGATGGTTGTGTTGGTGTTCCGAGCTCTTAGCATGCGTTCCAAGGGGTCCAGGTACATCGTCCTCAAGTTTCGGCTAGGGTGGAGATGTAAAGACCTATGACCAACGAGAAGGTCAGAATTGCGAAGGTGTACATCGGCTTCGACGCTGATGCATCGCGAGCCCAAGGCCGCGAAAAGGGGTATACGTTGCGAATAGTCGTTGTGCGAGTGCATAGAAATAGGATGGACCTCGCGTATGAAGGATTGGTAACAATCGTCCCATATGGACGGGCTATCTGCTAAGACATGAAGCCCAAAGAGATTGTCGAATTGATCACCAGCAATGCGATAAAGGCCAGAAAGCAGATACACGAGCCTTGCAAAAAGGCGAATGCATCTGGAGATATGGTATGGTACAGTACATAGTCTGCTCTGTCAGGACCATCTGGAGGAAACTGGCGCCACGTCAGCCAGTCCAGATTGACAAGGTCATTTCAGCTATTTCTGTGTAGAGTCGGCTTCTTGGATAGCATAGAGGTGACTGAGCCAAGACCAGGAGAGAAGCACTGCTGGATCTGGCCTTAGTGACGCGTGTTTGACCCATACAATGTCGTTGTGAGTCCAGAAGATTCCAAGCTTGTCAAAGCTTAGACACAATTGGCATCATTGGCAAGACATTTAGGCGTTTTCCGAGCCCTTAATAGGCACGCAATCAGTTGCACGAAGCTTCACTATGTGGTTCAACATGTTTCCAATAGTAGATCACTAGCTGTGACACAGAGGCGTGAAGTATTCGGGCCGAGGTCCGCATAGAATCGTCGCGCAAGTGTGCTGCGCGTTGAAAGAGCCTTGTCTGGTTTGCCTTGTACACGGTCATCTAGCGGGGTCGAGTCGGACTTGTCAACCTTGGAGGCTGCGACTTTGTCGAAGGGACTGTGATCCGTCACCCCACTTGCGTCGCCAATCTTGTCGCGGATGTCGTCGACCAAAGCGAGCTCGTGTAACAAGCTCTTCATCTTGCTTGACGTGAGCATGTGTGCCGAGCTTACTTCAGGCAGTTAAAATAACCATAGTTGGTATATTGGACGCGATATGTAACTAGTCTTTCTTGATGCATGAGAACGCTCTTTCCATACTGACACTTTACAAGCGTAGGATCAAGCGCATCTCACCTGGTGAGTATGGGAACAGAGTGCTTGTCGCACACGATTTTTGGCTTTCGTCCCAGCCCCTTTGTTCTGTCGCCCTTCAGATTTCCACATAATAAGAGCTTCTCTCAGACGGAGCCGCGAGATCTGATAAAGCTGATTTTTCATCAAGGATTGGTCTGCAGCATGCACCTCCCGTTGCAGTTGACTCGATGGCCGTGGATATTTGATGTACCTGGCAATGTCACATCGTGTGTTTTGACCTCCAAACAAGTGGTGCAATGAAGACTTATTTCGAATTATGGTACAATACAACGATGTTATTTCGTTATCCACTATCCACTCCTCTGGAGTCTCGAGCCATCACACCTTCTCGAAGTGGTTAGCTCCAAGCCGATATTAGGCATCACAACCGACGAAGCTTCGCGAGCGCTTAATTACCCGACGTCGCATCGCGCCATACCATGCTTTAGAAGCACTGGACAAAGCAGTCTGCAGATCATGGTTCGTTGTTGGGACCCTCGTTGTACTACCCCTATCATCCACCTATCACAAGGTTCAGATTATCGGTTTCAGTATCACACGATGCCCTGCGTTATCTCGAGTGTCGATGGCGAATACGAAAAGCCCAAAGGGAGCAGGCCCGTGGAGTGATTACAAAAAGGATAAAGGGTTCTCACGGGCCGGACCACTGTATAAAGATTCTCTACAACTTATATTATCGGTATCACGCGCTCTACGATGGAAAAGAGATCTAGTCTCGATTCTAGCAACCCCGTCGGTGGCCCAGGTACGCCAGTGGTTACCCAAATATCCTCATACGAACTTCTGCCAACTCCAGCATATGATGCTGTCGACAAGAAAGGCGCACAAGAGCCCGAGATCACTGTCTTGCAGACACCAGACAGCGCCAGCGATAACGACAAGCATGACCCAGATCAGATCATTGTCACTGGAGCAGATGCAGCTGTCCACTTGCTTCCGTTACGCGACGATGGCGATCCGTCGGTCACGTTTCGTGGCATCTTCCTCGCGTCCTGCCTTTCAGCCTTCCAAGCCGTCATGAACCAAATCTATACAGTCAGTCATATCAAGCACCTAGTCCGGTCGCAATCTGATACCCCTTAGTTCAAACCAACATCTATCACCATTCAAGGTACTTTCATCGTCCTCATCGCTTACTTCGTTGGTAATACCTGGGCAAAATTCCTTCCTCGTGGTGACCGTCATCTGGCACGGTGGAGATCGAGCAACGGCGAAAGCAAGCCACCACTCTGGATATGTTTTCTTGTCTTCATCAATCCTGGACCTTTCGGGCTGAAAGAACATGCCGTGTGTGCAATAACTGCCACTTCCGCTTCGAACGCTACGGCTGTTTCGATGGTTTTCGCGGCGCAGAAGCTGTTCTATGATCTCCCCATCAGCCCCACAACTGTGATATTGACCATGATCTCAATCGGTCTGTTCGGATACGGCCTTTGCGGTCTACTACGTCCAATTGCAGTCTGGCATGTCGAAGCTGTTTACTGGAGTACTCTGCCAACCGTCAAGACACTTCAAGGCTTGCATTGGCAAGAGGTAAAGAATTCCAAGCCACTACGCTACTTCTGGTATGCATTCGTTGGCATGTTCTGCTACGAGTTTTTCCCTGCGTACATATTCCCATGGCTAAACTCGGTCTCCGTACCTTGCTTGGCTTCTATGATGGCTACAGGCGAAAAAGCTGCAGTACTCACGAATCTGTTTGGCGGTGCGACCAACAACGAAGGCCTGGGGATGTTTTCTCTGTCGTTCGACTGGCAATACGTGAGTGCTCTCTCGTTGATTGTGTCTTGACACTGACTAGAATGTGTACAGATCACTTCTTTCCAAACCTCTCTTCCTCTAATTTTACAAGCTCATATGGCAATCGGTTTGTTCATCTGCATGATGGTCATGTTAGCGATCTACTACACCAATGCCTGGGAAGCTAAACCGCAGCCATTCATGTCCACGCAGCTCAGATCACAGAACGGAAAGAAATATCCCATCTCCAAGGTCTTCCAAGGCGGAATCTTGAACGAAGACGCCCTACAGAAGTATGGAATTCCTCGTTTGACCGGGAGCTTTGCCTACGCAATGTTCATGGCGAACGCGGCAGTGAGTACAGTATCGCGATGCATCCAATCAGGAAGCTAATGATTGTATCAGATCGGTGCTCTCATTGCTCATACAATTCTCTTCTGGGGCGGCGACATCAAGCGTACATACAAGAGTGCCAAAGCAGGAAGATACGACGACCGTCACCACCAGCACATGGTGAAGCACTATAAAGAAGTACCATGGTGGTGGTACATGATCGTCCTCGTCTTCAGCTTCGTTCTGGGACTTGTTGTTGTCATCAAAGAGAACATCACCATGCCAGTATGGGCTTACATTGTTTCGTTGATCTCTGGAATCATCATCGCACCATTCGTAAGTAACTCCGACTACACCAGACAAGACTAATCTGACCTAATTGAACTCTAGAGTGCGTTGATCTACTCTCGATTTGGCAATGGCATTGCCACCAACAACTTGTCCAAGATGATCGCCGGTTTAGCGCTCCCTGGCCGGCCTGTGGGTAACATGTACTTCGCTGCCTGGTCTCATAATGTCATCAGTAATACTGTCAACCTTTGCAACGATCTGAAGATGGGAGAGTATCGTAAGTCCATGGTCAGACGGAGACTCCTTTACACGCAATCTGATCCGAAGCATAGTCAAGATTCCTCCTCGTGTCATGTTCATTACGCAGATCTACGGAACTGTTCTGGGCGGGTTCATCAATTATGCCGTCATGATATCCATCGTCAGTGGTAACGCTGAGCTTCTGACTTCCGGAAACGGCGATTCCTCGTGGAGCGGCGCTACTATACAGTCTTATAACACAAACGCCAGCTCCTGGGCGTTGGCAAAATACCTCTATAAGACCGGCACAACGTACTCGGCGGTACCGCTTGGTATTGCTGTTGGCGCTGGTGTGGTACTGGTTCATCGTATCTTTGCACAGGTATTCTGTCCTTTCGTATGGTCAAGGACCTTATCACTGACATGTTCGTCGCTCCAGTTTGTCCCAAGGATACGCAAATTCTCGACTTACGACATCAATATGCCCCAATTGCTCGTCTACGCTGGGTACATCCCATACAATCAGTCACAGACTTGTGTCATTCTGAGCCAACTGATCGCTGGCTTCTACACCCAGTTCTACTTGCGCAACTACAAACCCCGCATCTTCAAGGATTACTCGTACTTGGTTACTGGCGCCATGGACGGTGCTAGCTTGTTGGCATTGTTCATCCTGTCCTTTGCAGTATTCGGTGCTGCCGGCAGTCCAAAGCCTTTCCCGTGAGTAATGGTCCGCTATCATGTGGATCACTTCGTGCTGACGATGCGGCAGATCTTGGTTTGGCAATAATGTCAACGGAAACTATGACCACTGCCCCGTGACAGACTAGATGAGAGCAAAATTTAAAATTAATGCTATCGGGAGAACAGGAAGAAGGGATTCGAAAGGTATCTGAGTATTGCTTCGACGTGATGTTGAGCTCTCTATCGGAACATGATAGAATAACTGCCGTTCTTCAATACTAGATATTGTTCACTTGTCACCGGCGTGACAGCCATGTCGCTTCGGACGACATCAATCGAGGTCTTGAAGTTTTCTGGGATGAGAATGGAAGCTTGCGTTCCGATAGGAACCGAGAGGCTCAGAGCCACGCTCTCATCAGTCTGGCTGAACTTGACCTGAATCTTGCCATAAGGACAGTTAACATGACCCTCCACGTCTTTGAATTCTGAATCATAAGGTGGCTCGATTCTGAACGTCTTGTACGCGTCCTCATCGGGTCTGATCCCCAGGATACCAGCATAAAACCATTCATGTATCGTGCAAAACAAGTCATGACTCTTGGATCTACATTCGTCTTGCCAGAATTCAAGGAAAGTGGTTTCTCCTCTGCGTAGGAAACGCATGTAGCTGGGGTGTTCTTCTTGTCTTGCCATCGCTAGAACAATGTCGGGGCGGTGCAGATCTACGAGGGTTTCGAAGATGCATTTGAGTCCAAGTTCGCCCGAACGGATGCGGTTGTCGCTCACGCTGGCGAGAAAGGCGCGCTGAACAGAAGCAATGTGCTGCATAGGTACCATGTTGGATTGTAGAGCGTAGGCTTGAGCGACAGCTTGGCAATCCCTTTGACCAATGTTGTCACGAGAGGTGTAGTAAACGTATGGCACATTCTCGTCATCAGTAACAAGAAGCTCTCGATTGTAGACTTCGAGGACACGTGCGGCCCAAGTTCCATACTTTTCAGCTTCTGAAATGTGGCCGAGGTGTTTGGCCATCATTGCAGTATTTTGCAGGCACTTGTAGTAGTATGCTGATTCAATGTTGGCTTGCAGATTACCCCAGGCAATATCACGACCCCAGTCTCCTAGACCATGTTCGATTAGGCCTCCAAGTCGTTCTTTGGTCTTCATGTAATCCATATATCGCACAGCGGCGGGATAGACTTGTGGTATAACCCATGTGGAGCCGTAATACTTCACAAGTAGCTCAGGCAGCAAGCAAACAGCCCCACCCCATGATATTGTGTCGTGTAGAGGGCCACACATATATCTGATCTCTGGTGCCATGGTGGGCACAAGGCCGCTTGGCTCTTGAGCGTCGATCATGTCATAGATGATTTTTGTGTATAGGGCTTCCATTCCGAAGATGTATTGCGAAGCAGGAGCAAGCAAGTGTGTCACTTCGAGCCATCCAAACTTCTCGATCTGCGGACAGTCGGTGTGGTAACTGAATATGTTGCTCGACAGTGACCAATGCGATGCCTTGATCAATGCGTTGACGTCGTCCTTGTCTGTCTTCATTGACCCCACGCGTGTAGATGCAGAGGATATGTGTCTCGCATACAGAGAGCGAACAACGGGAAGTCCTTGTCCTTCTTCCATTGCGACACCCTCAAGCTGAATGTAGCGAGCAGCAGTGAACGAGAAGTCAGGTCGCCAATCTTCAGGTGCGCCAGTTCCAGCCAAGTAGATCTTGGAATAGACCTTGGTCTCGAAGTCCTTGAACAATGGATCGGGCATCAGAACTGTTCCGTCAGCATTTGCTGTTTCAGAGTAGCGAACAATGATCTCAGAGCCAGCTGGTCCTTCCACAGACAGATGAAGCATGATTGAAGCATTTTGTCCAAGGTCGAAGCAGACAACACCGGGACGAGAACTTGAAATCAATTTGGGCTCAAGTTTGTCATGCAGGACAACAGGAGGCTGATTCTGATAGCGTAGCAGTCCGCGAGGTCCGGTCAAGGGCTTTGCGAAGGTCCACTCGCTTTCGTCGAAGCCTGTGGATGTCCAACTGGTGGGATATAGACGTTTGTCATGCGTTTCGGAAGCATAAATGTTAGCAAGCGTGGTCGCACTCTTGCGGACCTTCCATGAGGGATCGGTGTGTATGATATCGTGGGTGCCATCATCGTAGAACAAGTGAAGCTCAGCAAAGAAGCACAACTCGTTGCCATAGCGAACATAAGTATTGTCTTCGTACATTGGCCAGAAGAACCTGTCTTCTTCTGTGCCGCTACCGGCATAGAAACCATTGCCCAGATGCGCTGCGAGGACATTTTCTCCGGCTGTCATATGAGCTGTCAAGTCGTAGCCGACGTATTGTACCGTGCGATGGTAATTTGACCCTACAGAGATTCAGTGTGACACAACATGCAGATGTATGATCAGACTTACATCCAGGATCAATGACATGGTCAGAGGCAGGCTGTCCGTTCACGTGTAGATCAAAGTGTCCAAGACCTGAAGCGAGAGCTATAGCTTTGGATGGTTTGCGAGCCAAGCTGAAGCCCCTGCGAAGGTACAGTGGCTTATCACCACCATTACCTATCCAGACAGCTTTCCACTTGTTCTCGAAATCTTCAAACCATGTTCGAAAGATCAGACTGGAATGAGGCATATATTTCTGGTTCATAGAGTAGGGCGGCAGCAGCTGAGAGCGTGGGTATGCGGTGAAGAAGGTCTGTACCTCTGAGTGAGTAGCGACGTCGTTACGGTCCCACACTGTGACTCTCCAGTAGTAAGTGCATGTTGAGCGAAATCCACCACTAGGTCTGCAGAGGACATTCCGCTGCTGGTCAGTCCAGACTCTGCCAGAATCAAAGGCGGCATGGAAATCCGAAGCTATTTCAGCTGCTATTCCCTGTTCTGAGTCGGAGATAACAACTCGATATGCATTTTGCTCAGCAAATTCAGCGCTTTCCAAAACCCAAAATACACGTATCTCATCGACATCGAGACCAATGGTCTCGTGAAACCCGTGAATGCCACAGCTTGCGACTTTCATGATGTCCGAAAATGACTGCCGGAACGTGGGGGAATCGCCAGGATGCGATGGGGGCAAGAGTCGCGGATCAAAAGTTTCCTTCTCACTCCGCATGCCGTCTTCTGTATGTTAAGGTATGCTGTTTGGTTATGATGCTCGGCTGTTGCGGTTCGAAGATATGCCGATAGGGAACAAAAATTGGGTTCATCTCGCGCGAGATGCAGCGAACCGGTCGTTAGTCGCAAACTTCGCAAGAGATGCCCCGACGCTTTGTCCTTTTCAAGACGCGCTTCTAGGGCACATATTCAACGCTAGATCTTTCTTGGCGATACATCTAGGAGACTATACCTTCTCCACGCAATCCAGACAACTCAGACTCCTGCCGAGTCAACTCTAACGTATCTGCATGGAGTAGATTCCCACAACCCTCATATTCTTTGCCCTATTCTTCCACCACCACATGATCAAGCTGAGATGGTCTGACTCCAGATCTCCACCTCTTTGCTCTTTCCCCATTCCCCGTGGCACCCAACTGTGGGGAATGGGGTTGGGTTACCAAGCATGTATATTTAAGTCTCTGCAGATCCTCCCATGCATCAGATCATTCCCCAGCATATCCTCTGCCAGACCTCTATCAATCATGGGCAAAGCGACAGTCATCTTGTCAAGTTCCTTTCTCGCCATCGGAGGCTTCCTCTTTGGTTATGACTCTGGTATCATCGGAGGAGTCATTTCCTTTGACACATTCAAGGACTATTTCCACAATCCGGATAGCACAACCACTGGTGCCATTGTCTCAACCTTCCAGGGTGGTGCTGTCTTAGGAACCATCATCAACATGATCTTTGCCGATCGTCTAGGACGCAAGCGAACCATCGCTGCAGGTTCGATTGTGTCCTTGCTTGGGTGCATTCTTCAAGCTGCAGCTGTCAATATGGCTATGCTTATGGCTGGAAGGTAAGACATTTAGAGATAGAAGGAGTTCAACCTTACTGACTCGCCCTTCAAGATTCATCGCAGGCGCCGCTGTCGGTATGCTCACATCTACCATTCCTATGTATGCTGCCGAGATCTCTGAGTCCCGATTCAGAGGTGCACTCTCGGGAGCTCTTCAGTGGTTCTTATCTTGGGGTTTCTTTGTTGCTCAGTGGCTGGGATACGGATGTCAGCACGTCAAGGGGCCTTTCTCATGTGAGTCAAGCAGGTATATTTCGTGTTGGTCCGTCTGACATCAACCAGGGCGCTTCCCTCTTGCGTTCCAGTGCATTCCCGCCGCCATTCTTGTTGTTGGTATCTGGTTCCTGCAAGAAAGTCCTCGCTGGCTCTGCGAAAAAGATAGATATGATGAAGCCAGAGCAGTTCTCCAGAAGCTACATCACGACGGAACCGCAGAGACAGACCAACGCATCGAATTAGAGTTCCGTGAGATCAGGGATGTCATCGAGGCCGATCGTATCAATAACTCAACGTCCATCAGCACGATCTTCACCAAGCCGAGCTGGCGTAAGCGTCTTCTACTCGGTTGTGGTGTTCAAGCTTTTGGACCTCTTAGTGGCATCAACGTTATCAACTACTACGGTATGTCTGTTCCACATATGTAGCCTGACATGGATGACTGATATTGTCCTCGAAGGTCCGGAGATTTACAAGATCCTTGGTATCAGCAACTCAACTTCGCTCATGATCATCGGTATCAGTGGCTCGCTGTCCATCGTCTACTGCAGCATCGGCCTATGGGCACTGGAGCGATTCGGTCGTGTGAAGCCCCTCATAATATCTGCCTTTGGTCTTGGAGCCGCACTGGTTTGCAATGCCGCCATGTCTCAACACCTTGACCCTACCAACGGAAACATGCTTCGTGCCATGGTAGCTATGAACTTTGTCTTCTCACTCTTCTACACTCCTCTGGGTATCATCTCTTGGGTATACCCCGCGGAGATTTTCCCTGTCGAGGTCAGAGCTTTCGGAAATGCGACAACCACGTTCACGAATTGGACACTCAACCTCATCTTTGCTCAATTCACTCCTCAAGCACTGGACTCGATTGGTTTCCGCTACTTCTATGTCTTCTTTGCCTTCAACATGGTCGCTATGCTTTGCTACATCTTCTTCTATCCTGGTATGTTACAGCCAATCTTTGACGTTTTCTAAACTCCTGCTGACGGCGCTTTACAGAAACCAAGGGTAAAACTCTCGAGCAGATGGATGAGCTGTTCGGCGATCAGTTGGTGCCCCACGCTTTGGAAGACCCCAAGGGCGCCGCTATTGCTATGGAGAAGAACAATGTTCAGATTGTTGAGGATGTTGCAAAGTACTGAGTTCCTATTGGTTGTTGATTGACGATGAGGGCGCAGCATGTCAGAAACCCACAAGAGTATACGGTAGCAGACGTAAGAGACTTCTGCTGTAAGAAAGCCTGCTATCATCTACTCTGCTCTTCAGTGTGGCGGCCTGACGGAGCCAAGCCCATCACTAACAAGGGGTGTAGACAAGGAGCTAGCCGGAGCTAAGTCCGCAAAGCGCCAGGGTCATAGCGGAGTCAAAGTTCTTGGTACTATAATTGCCAAAGGAACTCGATTTTTTAGACTACTAGCGCACGGCACGATTATATACCAAATCCGCTAAGTAATAGCTTACTCCGGCTTTACAATAACATCCTCCCCTACTTAGACTAAAGCACCTACTTTAGTATTGTCGCTAGTATTAATAAAAATTAATAATATAAAGGAAACAATTAGTTAGACTTTAGAGAAGCCTTAGTTACATAGCTTATTATAGCTATAGGCAACTTTTCTATCTATAACTCTAATAGTAGTTAGGAAATCTGCTTCTATCGGTTATAACCTACTATTAGAATCTTCTTTCCTACTATAATATCTATTACATCTTCCTATGTCTCTTCTAATTTCTTAATCCTCCTTTATTATATTTATTATATCTAATTTTACTTAGCTAGGTAGTAGCCTTAGCGCTAGTAACTTCTATAACGATCTTAGATCGTTTTTTATATACTCTTTCCTTATAATAATAGCATGCTCTAACTTCTTACCTACTAGTATTATAAAAAGCATGCTTTAAGTTTCTTACTTCTTAATTTTACGCCTTAGTTACCTATAACTCCGAGTTATAGTTACTAGCTTATAAAATTCTAGGTATAAAACCATCCCTCCTATCTAGCTTAAACCTTCTCTATAATATTAATATCTAACTTAATTAAGCTTTTTAAACTTGCTTAAGTACTTCTAGTTCTTCTTTCTTCTTTAATAGTTATATATTATACTACCTCCTACATACTATTCTTCTTCTTTATTAGTTATAGTAATATCTTATTACTTATATACTAATCTTCTCTTTCTTATTACCTATAACTTGCTTCTACTACGCGTACGCTTTATAATAGCTTTTCTATACTCTTTATATTACTTTCCTTATATTCTATAATAATATTAGTATCTATTATGCACCCTACTACTAGTTCTCTTACTAGAACTAGTAAGTATAGCGATAATAGTAGTAGTAAGCCTCCTTATAAGCCTTTAGGTAAGGGTAGTCCTAAGAGATACTATACTATAAAGAAGGACTTAGACGATGCTTATAAGTAAATCTTCTAACTTTTATAACCTTGTTATAGCCTTTTCTAACTTCTATAATAGGCAAAAAGTCGCGTAAACTAGATCTCTACTTTGCTATTTAGGCTCTCTTATCTACTCTAGCCCTAGCTAATATAGGTAAACGCTATAACCTTAGAGTTATAGCTAAAAACTTCCTAGATTATAATAACCGTTAACTTCTAGAGCCTATTTACAAGCTAGTCTTTAGACCTAAGAAGTTAGATACATATAAAACTACTAGTGCTTATGCCTTAATATCCTTCCTTAGTTATCTTTCTTATAGCAAAACCGTTAACTCTAGAAACGATGCCTACTATAACTATAAGAAAGGTTCTAGTTGCTTTACTAACTATATTACTATTAATAGTCCTAATAGAGAACTCTTTTCTAGAGCTTATACTAACTATACCTTCTCTAACTACTATAAGAACTGCTCCTACTATAGTAGTAAAGCACTTAGTCCTTTAAGAGCCCCTATTATAACTTCTTCTATAACTTTTAAGCCTAGACGTCGTTAAGAGGTTTAGGTTATTATTTTGCCTATTCCTCGTTAGGTTATAACTAACTATCGTCGTATTATAAGCTTAAGTGTAACTCCTTCTTTAGTTATAGAATTAATAGGTAGTCTAAATCTAGGTTCTCCTATTTGTGTAAGTCTATCTCTAGCTACTCCTAGACCTATAACACTAAGTTATACTCGCGGTAGCTCGGCTTCTATTATTAGTTCTCCTCTCGTGCCTATAAGTCCTAAGCATATAACTATAGCTTAGTTTAGAGCTACTACTCCTTTACGCTAGGCTAACTACATTATCGATAGCATTAGCGGTTAGCGTAAAAGTTTTAATACTGCTCCTACCTAGTCCTCTAGAAACATTAGAGTTTAATTTAAGATGTTAGTTAACCTAGCCTATAGATTAACTACTACTCGTCGCCTTTAGATCTATAATGCTATCTATAAGTAAGACTATAAGTTCTTTAATAAGGGTTCTATAAGTCCTTATAACTTTCTTACTCTAACTCCTTATAGATAGGTAGCTCTAGGCGCAAACTCTATGCGTGCTTATGCTCTATACTATCTCTAGATAGAGTACATCGCCCTTTAAAAGGCTCGCTATAGCCGTAGCTCTAGTAGTTCTTTAGAGTAATTATTATAGAAGGGTTTTAAATTAAGGATATAGTTATAGAGGTGTAACTATGATTTTAGTTAACTTTTAGGGTTTTTCCTTTATTATAAAGAGGTTTTTATAATCTTTTTAAGGTAGCAAAATGTTACTAACCTTCTTTTCTTTTTAATTTATACTAATAGTTAGGCCTTCTACCTTATTATAGACAACTAGTAGCTAAAAGTAGCTTATAATTAACATTTCCTTATTTAATTTACGTTCTAAACTTCTTTATAGAAGTTCTTCTTATATATAAGGAATACTAGTTCTTCTTAGTAGCCTTAGAGGCCTTTAAGACGTCTATTATAGTAGTTATAATTAGTACTAAGTCCTTTTCTATGTTTATAGACTCTATTATAGCAGTTTTCTACTACTAGCGGTAGCTAAATTTATCTCTTAGCTTATTACCGTCTTTAATTTTCTTTTATAATACCTCTTCTTAGTATTACTTATGCCGCTTATTTACCTTTATAAGGGCTTCTTAGATAGTAAGCTCTACTAGAGCTATCTAAGCGTCCTCTTAGCTTTTAGACTTCCTAGTAGCTTTTAGTCTTCTTAACTTATAGACGCTATAAAAGATTTCGAGGTCTTCGACCTTAGTTATAGTCCTTATAACCTTTTCTTCCTCCCTTACTAGGAATCTTCGTGCACCTAGATAATAATTAGATCCTAAGGCGAAGTTCTATAGTCTTCTTTACTTAGCTTCTAATAAAGTAGACTAAGTCTTAACATTAGGGATTATTAATTCTTCGCTATCTAGTACATTAAGCACTAATAAACTAGTTAGTTTAACCTATAACTTCTCTACTAATAGATTTAGATAGTTCTAAAAGCTTATTACACTTATGTAATTAGCTTTTATAAGCCGATTACTATAAGTTAAATGCCGTAACACTCTTCCTTTAAGAGTTTATAAGGTATACGTACTTAACTAATGCGCCTTTAGGATTTTATAAGGCCTAGTCTATTTTAGAATAAGTTTAGTTAGTTTTAGGTTCTATAATAAGACCTACTTGTTCTCCTTAAAAGTAGGTCTAGTATGCTTCTTAAGTATTTAAGAGTTAATAAGCTTTACATAGATCGCTCGTTATAAGAGCTTCTTATTTATAAGGTGCCTTACATGTTTTATAACTATAAGTCTCCTCTCGTAATCTATAATAGCAATATTAAGCGGTCGAGGCTAGTTTTTATCCTTAGGAATACGTAGATAATAGCTATATAGTAGATAATATAGGCTAAAACCTATGCTAGAAGGCATGCGAGTTCTATAATAGAAGACTACTTCTAGTAAGAAGTCTTTCTATATCGTAACTTTGTTTTTAACGCATATTCTAGTTAGAATAGACCTAAGGATACTATTAAGGTTCTTATTCTTACTATTTATACGTAGGTAATAAGGGGTAGATAATTAATGCCTTATCTTAAGTTTATTATAAAGATGTTATAATACTCTAGACACGAAATTAGTACTATTATCTAATAGAATTTCCCTTAGTGATCTATATACGTAATAGATTTCCTTATATATAAATTTAGTAGTAGTTTTATTATTTGTAGATATAACTACTTTTATAATAGGCTAATTTGTTACATAATCGATAGTAGTAAGCACATATTACTTTCTACTAAGAGAAAGAAGTATAGGGCTAACAACGTCTAGTGCCTAGCGTTTAAATGGTTATAACTCTATATTAATTTAATAGAAGCGTGTCTTATTCTCCTTACTACTCTTTTTCTAAGTAATCTAACAAATAGGATAGTACCTACTAAAGTACTAAATGTCCTTTTTAATAGAAGGCTACTATGCTCTAGACTCTATATGTCTAAGTAAGCTAAAGGAGCTAAAATGGCTATAGTTACGATGTATATAATCTAAGAAATCTACACGGAATTCTGGTATAAGATATAGTATAACTCCCTTATTATCTAGCAGAATATATTATAACTCTAGTATTCTATTATTGTTAATAACTACGTAGTTAATTGCTTTTTCTTATACTAGCTTTTATAAGTGCTCTTCTTACGAAAGAGTACCTAATAGTTAAAAGGCAATTATTGCTTCTACAAAGTTAGTTTCTTTGTCCGCTTAGAAACGTATAGCATTAATACGTTCTATAACATTTATAGGAGTATCTTCTATAAAATTAGGGCGCCGTAATATAGCATTAAGGATAATAGCTTCTAATCCTTTCCTATATCGAATCTCGATATTATACTTAGAAAACTCCTTAAACTATCTTATAACTCGCTTGCTTAAGGTTTTTATAGTTTGCAAGTACTTTAGACTTTTATAATTAGTTAGAATAACTATCTTATGTCCGTTTTAAATGTATATAGTCTATATGCGTAATGCTTCTTTAATTATAAGTCCTTCCTTCTTATAAATAGGATAATTTAGTTCTATAGCTTTTAATTTACGTCTACTAAATGCAATAGGATATAACTTGTTATCCTCGCTATTTTAGTATAGAATAGATCCTATTACCTACTTTAAAGCGTTAGTTTTAATCTAAAAAGGCTTTAAAGTGTTAGGTATAACTAGAATAGGTCTAGTTATAAAGGTCTCTTTTAACTTATTAAAGGAATAAGTGCACTATAAGTTCTACTAAATAGGTCTCTTTTTTATAGCGCGAAGATTTACATTTTCTTCCTTTAATAAATCTAATAAAGAGGCTATAAGCTTTATAAAGCCACAAATATAGCGGCGATAATAGCTTATAAGTCCTAAAAACTAACGGACTTATTACGTAGTTTAAGGGGTAGGCTAGTCTTAGATAACTTTAACCTTATCTTACATAGGTTATATATAGTTTAGCGTAATAAGGTAACTATAGAATTTAACTTCTTATACTCTTACTATATACTTCTTAGTAAAGGTAAACAGTTGCTCTTATTATAACACTTAAAAAACGTTATATAAGTGCTTTATATATTCCTTCTTAGTTTTAGAGTAAATTAGTATGTTATTAAGATATATAATAACTAATTTT